>NW_027110012.1:2197-3356 GCF_000696795.3 Halyomorpha halys | reverse complement strand
TATGGGAGAGAGATTTGCTCCAGTTACCAATGGTAACAGAATAATGCCCAAGAAGAGGAACAGTTCTTCCCCATATTTAGTATTCCGTTATTTATGTTTTGGAAATTTTCTTACTGTTACTAATATTATGTACCAGGTTTAAATGAAGAGTTAAAATTATAATAATAAATCTGGTGTCAGCGCCTTACACAACTTTATTACTTTCAGCAGTGCGAAATGGTTAATAATTTCAAATAAACAATATTTAAGGTACTTTGGAGGATTAATTTTTTTTTCTTACCATTCTAGAAAGGTTTATTTTAACAAATACAAATATCTATACAATAAAAATACATATATACAAATTTTGCCCGAAGGTATTTTAAGATGTTATGAATGGTCCGCTGTGGATAGAGGTACTCTGGCGTACATCTCCGTTTGGATTATTCGATAAGTGGAAAGGGACCGCTCTGCTGGCTATTTATTTTATTACTTATTAATTTATTTGGGTTTAGGCTGCAGGATACTAATCTCATCCCTCAGCGAGCTTGTCGATCAAGGGGACAGTGCCTTGCTACCTTATATAGTCAAGAGCCCAAGAGGAGAAAAAATGCAGTTATACTCACCCCAAGTTTTGATTACTTTATTGAAAACTATGTATAATGGTCTATAATATATTAATGGTAAAAATTGATGAGCCTGCCAAGTATAGGTAGGGGGAATAAAAAATGGCGGATGTTTCAAAGCGATAAAAAAATTTAATTTTTTAATCGGAGCTCTATATCTTAAAAAGTAGCAACAACACAAGAAAACCTAAGGGACGTCATTTAAAGAAGAGTAAATTTTCAAAAATATGAGCCCTAATAGAGTTATTTACATTAAATAGTTTTCGAGATATAGCTTTTCAAAAAGGAACATTTCACAAAAATGTTGTATGGAACGTACTGAAAGATCAGTAGTTAGTGAATTTATATTGAAAAATTTATATCTCAAAATCCATTTGACGTACACATGTCTATTAGCACTCAAATTATAGCTAGTTTAATGAGCTATAAAGTAGTTTATGGTGTTTATCTTCCTAGGAGTGGGCATATTACTGTTTTGTATAGGATCATTTTGTATTTCGGTGATAATTTAGAATTTATATTAAAGTATGGGGCCATTTTTCTTATGATGTTTC
>NW_027110012.1:0-492 GCF_000696795.3 Halyomorpha halys | reverse complement strand
ATTCTCTACTTGTTTATACCAGAACTTATAGAAAATTAATTAAACTAATTAAATAAAGAATAAAAAAAATTATTTAATTTTAATTTATTAGCACCTCATTCATTCCCTCTGTTACTGCCCTCTACTCATCCACAATAAATCCACTTCTATCCAACAATAAAAAACCTTGGTGTCACCTTTGACCAAAACCTCTCCTGGAATAACTACATTTTCCAAATCACACGCAAATCCTTAACTGTATTCAAACAATTCCTAAGATTCCGTAATTGCATTCCTCAGAACACTCGTCAGCTCCTAGTATCCTCTCTTGTCTTCCCCCATTTCGACTACGGATCCTTGGTGTATGAAGGGCTATCTACAGGACTAGAGTTGACACTGAAGAGACTCATGAATTACTTTGTAAGATTAATCTTTGGGTTCCCTAGGCGCTCTCAAGTCTCCCGCTGATATACCGAGTTGAAGTGGCTCTATCCAACCTCCCGAAGGCAATAC
>NW_027110011.1:7006-7961 GCF_000696795.3 Halyomorpha halys | reverse complement strand
TATAATTACCATAAATTAGTATGGTACTAGTAGTATAATACGTTTGTTTGGGGGTAGAAAAAATGGAATTATATTTTGTACTAACTATACCTTATACTAAAAAATACTTAGTGTTAGTTTGGGGGAATAAAAAATGGTGGTTGTTTCAAAATGTTAAAAAAAATTAATTTTCCATTTGGAGCTCCACCTTTAAAATTATTAGCAGAACTAGAAAACCTAATGGAACATCATTTAAAGCAGAGTAAATTTTCTAAAATATGAGCCCTGCTTTAGAGCTATTTACATATATACATTATATATTAGTGTCCCCGAAAAACGGTTTTTTAAAAAAGCAACATTTCATAAAAAAATCAATACTTTGTGAATCTATTTTAGGAAATCTATATCTGAGTAACCATTCGACGTACATATGTCCATTAGCAATAAAATTAAAACTAGTTTAATGTGTCATAAAGTGGTTCATGACTTTTATCTCCGTAGAAATTGTAGTTTTCGTGATATTTAACAAAATAAATTCACAAAATGTCGATTTATAGTTGTTCGAATAAACGTTTTGATTTATGAAAAAATATATCTCAGGAATCATTAAACCTACATATGTCAGTCAGCACACACAAAAAAAATCTAGTTTAACGTACTATGAAGTAGTTCATGACACTTATTATTACTTCGTAGTGGCATTACTTTACTACTAAAAACTACTACTTCTACGAAGATAAACATTATACTACTACTTTATAGTAGCTAGCTACTTTATTAGTACTTAGTAGCTAGCTTTATACTAGCTACTTTATAGTAAATTCAGCTAGTTTTGATTTGAGTGCTAATCTATTGACAGATGTACGTCTAATGATTCCTGGGATATAATTTTTCCAAAATTATTTTTAAAACTACTTATTTTTCTTTTCTTTTTTTTCAAAAATAAATCAATTGGTATCCATGATAAGTCCCAGCA
>NW_027110011.1:0-806 GCF_000696795.3 Halyomorpha halys | reverse complement strand
CATAGTACGTTAAACTAGATTTTTTTTGTGTGTGATTGGGTGTGAGGTGTAAATTTATATTTAAGATTGTCTCTGAGGATGGCCGAATTGGCCGAAACGTTGCACTGTTGATGATACAATAAAGATTGCTGGGACTTCTGAAGATGACAATTGTTTTAAACGCGCCGTTTCGTATCCTTAGAGATGCTCTCGTTCTTCTTTGTACAACTGTCCGAATGCTCCGAAAAAAAAAATATATTAGAAAAATTAGTTGTTCCTTTTACAAAGAATGTAGAATCAATTTCATGTTATGAATGTTCAATATAAGTCGTTTCAAATGTTTTCCAAAAATTTCCAACGATAAAAGTTTATAAGTAATTCAATATTGTTTGAATGTAAGAATAAATATCCGTAATGATGTAAAATAATAATTTTGTCATTCTAAATTTATCAATAAATATTTTTGTTATTATTTTTTTTAGCACAAAAATCAATCAGGTTCATCTCTACCAGGTAAATTTTTAGTATGCCTAATCAAAAATTTTGATTTAAATAAATTACAATTTTAAAAAATAGTTTACTTTCTAATTAATTACATAATTCTAAAATCACCTATCACCCACCAGCCCCTAAGGATACACGACACCAAACCTCACAATCCCTTAAAATTTCATCAAAATCAGTAAGTATGATTAGAATATATTTTTATAATTTTATTACAGAAGCTACAAATTATCATTAAGAGGAAGTATTGATACTTGAGGAGTTACGTTCGTTTTTTAAATTCATTTTAAACAAATTAATATATTTTTTTTTTTTTTTTTTTT
>NW_027110010.1:3308-3945 GCF_000696795.3 Halyomorpha halys | reverse complement strand
GTTCCTTCCCAAGATTTTCAAGTGTATATGAAACATATAACATATTTACTTATTGTATTATTTTGTACAGTTGTAAATTACATTAAATAAATTAATTTTAAAAAAAATTTATCAATGATGATATTTATTTTACAAAAATATAATGACATTTTATTTAATTACTAGTAGAACTGGCAATGCTTCACTTTACTACATTTGAGGATAAATATACATTATTTAAACACTATTTTGAAACATTCATATTAATTAATTTATAGTTAATAATCATCCGATTTTTTTTGATTTTTTTCTTATTCTTTTAGACGATTAGATAATTTATGATATTGTCATATAATATACTACATAAAAGTCATGTTTGTAATGTTGGTTAAAAGAAGAGACAATCATCATTCCAGCGTTTTAGTGATTAAAATCATTTAATAAAATCATTAGTATTTTTTTCTTATTCTCAGAAATATACAAACTGTTTGGCCTATAATGACGATCAGAAAATGTATACTTTCTGAGCTACGCGCCAAAAAATGCTTAATTTTGTTAAAAACCTTTTTTTTTACCTCAAAAATCGGAACAGCCTATAACCTTCGCGGGGAAATCTTAAATATTTAGCAAAAAGCCCCATTGCTTATAAAGATTGTCA
>NW_027110010.1:0-1083 GCF_000696795.3 Halyomorpha halys | reverse complement strand
TACAGCTAGCATGAATAATCTAATAAAGCTGTTCCCCCCTTTTTTTTTCTTTTTATTCCGATCCGAAATAACATACCTATATTAATCAATGCAGTTATTTGGACAGGGCATAGAAGTAATTTATTAAAATAAAATTCAAATCTTCATAAAAAGTTTGATAGATTATAACTTTGTACTCTGAAATAAATCACACCTCTATCAATAATAATAACAGTAGTTGCCTACATTTCAAATCCTCCTTCGAACTGCATCAAAACCTAATTCCAAAGAATTATTCATAACACAATCTTCCCAGTTCGTTTCACTCTACTCCTTCAACATTTAACGGAAGCTAATACTAGAACTTTGATCTTTCTCTAACTTACGCGTTTTATCTACTGATAGGTTTAAAATAAAAAAAATATGGAAAGTCCTAGTGTTTACCTATTATCTGTCACCACAAACGTATTAGGAGAGTGGGATATATAAACATCTATATATCCCACAATATGAGAAGCCCCACAATATACCCATAAGTTGTTACTACTAACCTATGAAGAATCATCTGTGTATTTCTTTTGCTTAATGGAGGGTATGCATGTTATAAGGGAGGCCGACATTTGTTTCGTCAACAATAATTCCTTGGATATAAGTTTTTTAATAAAATGTTGATATTAGAGGAAAAATCAGGAGCAGGCAGAGTTATTGTGGCAGGCAATTAGAATCCTGTATTTTAGTCACGTGATTATTGTGTAAAATTAATTAGTTCTGACTTCAAGTGGATAAGTGAGGTACTCCATATCAGAAGACATCGAGAATATGTATTCAAGTAGGTTTATTAGTTGGTTAGGGGATGAATTGACAGGATGAACCTCGCAGGATGGAAACTTCAGTCCGGAGTAAGCCTATCGGTCGTGAAGGGGATGACAAGTCCTACGGGAACTAGCCGTTGTTCTTGAGAGAAAGGAAACTTTACTCTGTTGGGAACCAACCTATCGGTCGTGAAGGGGATGGCGGGAACTAGCCTTAGGTCCTTGCGAAAAGAAGAAAAGGTTTAGGAAGGAAAGAGAAATAATATGCATTTCCACCAACAGGATAGGAATT
>NW_027110009.1:0-1381 GCF_000696795.3 Halyomorpha halys | reverse complement strand
ATTGTTGTGAGAGAGACATAGCTTTTTGGAAGGACTGGAAGCCATTTTTGACGGTAGGACATAGCATTATAGAAAAGAAGATACCAAGAATCATCAAAAGAAGATTGTGAACTTGGTTAGTTTTGTTATATCTAAATTTAAAGATATGTGTAAAAGAGTTATTAATTTAATTAAGTGTAATTATTGTTTCTGATTGCCTAGCAACCCGCCCTGAGATTAAGAGTCTATTACATTATAAAATTTAAATAAAATTCTAGTATCTATTTAGTATTAAAGTTTTTAATTAGATCCCAAGTTATCATTTAAATAGGAAACTATCTATAAACTATCAAAATTCTTTTTATTTTATTTTAAATAATTTTTAAAAATTATTACAATATAGCACCACTATTTACAGAGAGGAAAGTTATGAACAAAACATTATCTGCATATAACTCAAAATATAGAGTTTTGTTAAATTATATATGTGAAAATGTGAAAGGTAATTAATAAAAAAAAAAGGCCTAAATTGGACCAGAATTAGCAGTGATTTCTCTTGTTCTATCATTTCTTATGAGATCTCTCAGAGTTTACCCTACTACTCTTTTAAGATATTTCATTTCTGCTGTGGAGACTCTGCTTAAATGTCTTTCCTGGAACCCAGCTCTCACTTCCATATAATAGCATGGAAAGGTAAATTCCATAAAAATGGGCAGTTTTATTTTTTTCTTAATCTCCCGTTCACCGACAACAGTGTAGCAGAATTTATAATATATGTAGTTTGCTTTTGTAAACTTACACGATATTTCTTCATCCAATCTTCCATTTCTGCTAATTCCATTTCTGTGCCTAAGCATGTCTTTCACATGTTTATACATGTCACATGTAATGTATAGTCTTTCACAATTATGAGTGATTCTTCTTTACAGATTATCTGCACATCCTCAGATTCTCGTCCAATTTCCATGACTACTTTTTTTGGGATTGATAATCATTTCCTTTATGTCCAGCTCCACTTCCCATTCCACTACAGCTTGCTGGAGAATCTGGACAGAATTCTTATTTTTAATAATAGTACAAGAGCCGGGAAGAAAAAAAGGTAGTTATCTCACCTCAATTTTTGGTTACTTTAATGAAAACTATGTATAATAACTAGTCTAAATTGATGAGTCTGCCAAGTATAGGTAGGGGGAATAAAAAATGGCAGCTGTTTCAAAACCTTAAAATAAAAATAGGTAAAAAAACTTTTTAAGTTAAACGGTTTTATGTTAAACATACATTGCAATGTTTAAGATAAATGTACTAAAAACCAAAAAATAATAAAATAGATACAGTCGTGGGAATTATAAACATATGCATAGACTAGACTAAAATAAAACCGTGGGGCACGTCAATTGTCTAC
>NW_027110008.1:0-1309 GCF_000696795.3 Halyomorpha halys | reverse complement strand
ATTTTCCATTAGTAGTGAATAATAATTAAACAAATATGTTTAATAAATATACAAATTTACAGCTTTGACATGGTTGTTTTGATCTACAAACCAAACTTATATATTATAAACGTTATATTATCTATAACTACCAAACACCTCGTATTTAAATATTTAGTCTTATCAAAAGTAAATATAAAATATTTTTTATTATCAGTAAATATAAATAATTTAGTCATCATCATCAATATTTAGTGATCTACGAACCAAAATCGACTATGTGTAAAAAAAAAAAAAATCTATACAATAGGGATCCTGCGATTCAGTAAATAAATTTTTTAATCTTATACAATGAAGTTTATTATTATAAACGATAATTAAAAATTATTTTATATGTTTTTAGAATTTTCAATTCTTTTAAGCGTTTTTAGTTTAAAATAAATAAAACAATGTCAATATAAATTAAATATTTATATTGGGTACGGATTCATTTATACAATTTTGTTCAATATTGGCAAATAAAACAAACAAATGTTAAAAAATAAACAATTATTCATGTACGTATTGATACGTTGGAGTTACATTTTTAATGAAATATAAAAATCTGCTGGTTTGACGTGGTCAAGTATTTAATGATCTGAACTTGATATTTTATTTTACTTTTTATTAACCATAAAGTATCCAAAATTGGTTTCGTAATAACTCCTCTTTATTAAGTGATTCTATTCTTAGTGTGGCTTCTTCTTTAATGATATTTTTTTTGTGCAGGAATTGAAAGGAAAATTCAACAGGAGACCTAATAAATGTGCCTGCTACTTTTTTCCACTTTTCAGACTTTATAGCCAAGCTAATTATACTTTTAAATACATTTAAACATTTTTTTTAAAAAATGTATAACTAAAAGCATGCAGAATAATGAGTAGAATTCATATAATGAAATAATATTGAAACAATTTGATTAAAAAATACATAAATTATTAATTATTCATACGAATGGTCAAAGTACAAAACTCACATTCACAATTTTTTCCGGAAAAAAATTTTTATATCATTATTTTTCACAATGAAATGTAGCTTGTTCTGATAGTTGACACCATTAAAACTTTAAGTATCCTGTTTCAATTCCTAACTTTAAAATCGAAAAAATGTAAAAAATCGATTCTATGAAGTAGCACTTCAGGTTAGTCGATTTTATCGAAAAAGTTGCTGTAACCCACCAAAAATATGTAATTTCAGTTTCGTATGACTTTTCGTTTTTGAGCTAAGCACACTCATACACACCATTTTGCGAGACTTGGTTATTTAGAATCAGGGTACTTCAAAATGAGTA
>NW_027110007.1:5235-7956 GCF_000696795.3 Halyomorpha halys | reverse complement strand
AATCCTTCCATGATAGATTTCCTAACCACCCAAACGCACTTGTATCTAACCTGGCTTCTCCTTCCTTACCTGTTAATCCCCCTTGCCATCTGATATGAAGAATGCCTCTAGATCTTCTCCTTTCGAAATGTTATTGGAGTTCTATCAAAAGATAGATTGTCCACTTGACTCTATCATGTCATTGTATAACTAACATAAAATTTACTTCTTGTATATATTTTTAATACAATTGTAAATATCAATAAATAAATAAAAATACAAAAAATATTGAATTTCACAAAAACTGCTAAGTATTAAGTTCACCTAACTCCATTTAATAATCATAACAAATTTATGAATTTAATGAAAAACATTGGCAGATATTAAATGCTTAGATGATTACATGTTCGATAATGAAACGATATAGACCCCGAATATTTTAAAAAGAAACGGATGGTGTAACCGCTACCATACACTTTTATGTCAACAAAACCACCAAATTTAACTGCTATTGAACAAAAGAAAAATAAATAATTATTTTCCTTAGTTTTCGCTCCCAAATTTTATGAAAATTAGTTTTATATTAGTATTTATGTATTTTATCATTATCTTTTCGGGGGGCAAATTGCTGTCCAAAACTCCTAAGTCCTATAAAACATTATTATTGTTCGTAAATCCGTTTTCTAAATATTCTAATACAAATAATTAGCAATTTTAGTGTAAATACGAATCCCCCATATATGGACAGCTATGGAGCCAAAATATTGTTATATGCTGGGGTGATGGTTCTTGATTAATACTCCTTCCATAGATCGGACCTCATTCAACATAGGCCAATTATTCAGGTTCTCGACAGTTGTGGTTTTCAGTTTAATATTTTTAATACAATTGTAAATATCAATAAATAAATAAAAATACAAAAAATATTGAATTTCACAAAAACTGCTAAGTATTAAGTTCACCTAACTCCATTTAATAATCATAACAAATTTATGAATTTAATGAAAAACATTGGCAGATATTAAATGCTTAGATGATTACATGTTCGATAATGAAACGATATAGACCCCGAATATTTAAAAAAGAAACGGATGGTGTAACCGCTACCATACACTTTTATGTCAACAAAACCACCAAATTTAACTGCTATTGAACAAAAGAAAAATAAATAATTATTTTCCTTAGTTTTCGCTCCCAAATTTTATGAAAATTAGTTTTATATTAGTATTTATGTATTTTATCATTATCTTTTCGGGGGCAAATTGCTGTCCAAAACTCCTAAGTCCTATAAAACATTATTATTGTTCGTAAATCCGTTTTCTAAATATTCTAATACAAATAATTAGCAATTTTAGTGTTTGTTTTATTTTACAATTAAGACTAAAATATTGTTTTCCAGAATTAAAATTTTTTACAAAGATGTTTAAATTTACGGAACACAATTTGTGGAGTGACATTCAAGTTATCCCGTATTGATTAAGATGAGGTTGTAATGTTGAAAATTATGCAATGTATTAATAATTAATATTTTTTTTTATAGAATTAATATCAAATACTTATATTTTATAATTATAGTTGTTTATTTATACCGTCAATAAGTAAGAGGACTTTTGCCAGATGGCAGAGAACAAGTAAAGATCGGACCTCATTCAACATAGGCCAATTATTCAGGTTCTCGACAGTTGTGGTTTTCAGTTTAGTGCAGCATGTATCCCGAAATTTTCTTCACGAGGGTGACGACGGTATTCTGATAAAAAAGTCAGGGGTTCCTCTCGTAGCTACAGTGTGGTCATCGAATGAGCAAGTAAAATTTACACAATTTATCCATTAATAGAGATAGTATATTATTCTTAGATTTTGTTTTGTAAATGAGCAATAGTAGTAATGACAAAGGTTTTTTTTTTTTTTTTAAATTCTTCAGTTTGATATAAAACCCAGATAGATCCTTTGTTTAGTACACAATAAACCCTTTCTTTTAATTTAGTAAACTATTGTTTTGCAGTAATTTTGTCTCATTTTGCTGTCATTTTAATTTAGAAAATTGAAAATTCGTGCTCATTAAAAAAACAAAAAATTATAATAGCAAAAAGGTTAATTGGGACTTCAATGTTTGATTTGTTGCTGATTTGTTCAAAATCAGATACCAATTCTTCCATGATTAACTTCCCAACCACCCAATCCCACTTGTTTCTGGCTTCTCCTTTATAACCTGAATATCCTCTTAGGTGTCTGAAAAGAAGATGGCCTCGAGTCTTCTCCTCTAGAAATGTTATTGGAGTTCTATCAATGGCTAGATTCTCCAAAGCTCTGTATCATGTTATTGTATAACTAACACTAAATTGACTTGTTGTATATGTTTTGGTACAGTTGTAAAAAAAATTATTTTCAAAAAATTATCATTTTAATGCTATGCTATATGCAGTGTCATGATATATATTTTAATTTATTAATTGGTATTTACAACATATACATTAATTATATATATAATACATATACATAATTACATAAATACATCAAGTAAATTGGAGGAAATCATAATGGTATGGTACAAGTATGTAGAGAAACTACCCATTGGTAGCACTCTAAAAACATTTTTACAATATAAGGTTTTGATGGCATCTTCTTTTTAGATGCCTCGGAGGATTGTCCGGAATAAAAGAGGAAGCAAGATTAGAAACTAATGGGTTTGAGTGGTAAGGGAGTTTGTAATGGAAGGATTGATATCTGGTTCGGGCTTGATCG
>NW_027110007.1:2536-3735 GCF_000696795.3 Halyomorpha halys | reverse complement strand
TCGCCCCACTTCGTCAGGGCTAAAAGAAAGAATAAGATACTAGCATTTTAGAATTAAGAGAACAGTAAAATAAGAACATTTCAAAATAATTGCTACTATTATTATAGCAGGACATTCATCACTAAATGAATTTGGACAATTTTGATTAAAAATTATTAATCTTTTACAGTTTGTAGAGTAAAGTCATCGGAAATTTTAAATCTTATAAAGCAGCTTGAATCGACATCACTAGCGAATTAATAAAGTCGTGCGAGCAAGCTGGAATTTCTTAAATTATCTTCTATTGAAGAATATTAGCAATAGCAAAAAAATGTCCGAAGAATGTAAAAAATCTGAGCTGATTTGAATTCACGAAAAGGGCCAAGAAAAAAAAAACCGCCTACAATATTATCGAGTATTTTAAAATGCAATTATTATTTAAATATTTGGAACATTTATTTTTTGTAAAGTATTTTGTCAACCATTGTTGTTAATAATAAGAAGAAAATAGTGCTATAGAACGTTTCTTTTTATTTAAACTTAGATGTGACCACAACAAGGTTGTAATAGATATTATTACATTTTATGGAGCAAATATGTAATTTGCATCATAAAGTGAAGATATTTGACATTTAAATTTTTTCTAGTTTTGAACAGTTGTAATATTTTAGGAGCACAGGATCATGATAATGGTGAGGCAAGGTTCAACAGTAGAGGTTATTATAGGTATGACGGTGAATGATCGGATCCGAGCCTTCAATCGTTAATTAAAAACCAAACTTATAATTAAGTAAATGTTGAATTCATCAGGACACTCGTCATCAATAATGAAAGGAAAATAAATAATTATTTTCCTTAGTTTTCGCTCCCAAATTTTATGAAAATTAGTTTTATATTAGTATTTATGTATTTTATCATTATCTTTTCGGGGGGCAAATTGCTGTCCAAAACTCCTAAGTCCTATAAAACATTATTATTGTTCGTAAATCCGTTTTCTAAATATTCTAATACAAATAATTAGCAATTTTAGTGTAAATACGAATCCCCCATATATGGACAGCTATGGAGCCAAAATATTGTTATATGCTGGGGTGATGGTTCTTGATTAATACTCCTTCCATTCAATGACCATATCAGCTTGAATTGTTTGTTTTTTATTAAATTTTACAAAACATTCTACGGAATTAAAATTAAATAAAAAACAAACAATGAAATAATTA
>NW_027110007.1:0-417 GCF_000696795.3 Halyomorpha halys | reverse complement strand
AAAAAAAGTTTTATTCAACACATACACTATTGATAATGCTTATTTTAAAAGTTTGATAATATTTTTTATTGTAAATTTTGTTTAAGAAGTTCATTAAAATGAACTCATGATATCACTTAAGCAACCTTAGAACTATTAAAGAAGAAATTTAAAAAAAAATTAAAGAATCGTAACCCTGTTTTATCCTCTTTCCCAACTGCAGTGGTCTTATTTTATTATTATTATTATTTTTTTTTTTTTTACAACTTTCTTATTAATTGCCTCAAAGTTGGATGAATTTAACAAAACGTTTGGAGCATCTATTTTATGTTTACCCTAATTTTTTTTTGTAATATTTATTAAGCTAATGTGATCATTTGATAGGATGACCTATTTTTTTGTTTGGAAATAGGGAATGTTGTTTTAAAAGCCCACTGA
>NW_027110006.1:9924-24492 GCF_000696795.3 Halyomorpha halys | reverse complement strand
AAAAAATTTTCTTTTAGACTGAAAATTAATCCGGTATCTAAAGTTTCGGGTTTCGGCACCAGTTAAGTATTGGCGAAAGCACAATGTCAAAAAAGCACACTCAGTCTCAGTCAAACCCCCCAAACACTATAAAAACAAAATGGCGGCCGGGCACACACAGCCCCTGGTGGCTGTCAGGGACAAGAGAGAAGGCGTGGCCTAATGATCACGTGAGTAGTTAAAGTTATCTCGAACTAATTTTCAATTTAAATCCCCCGCCAGCGGTCACGTGATCAGATACTAGCCTCCGATTGGCAAGCTAATGATCACGTGACTGGTCACGTGACGGACCACGTTACTGGTGAGATATATTGCGACGGAGAGAGAACTACTACGAATCGTTTGGGCTGTAGAACACTTTCACCCCTATGTCTTTGGGAGAAGGTTTCAGGTTCATACCGACCATAGGCCACTTTAGTGGGTTGGGAGATTTAAGGAATCTCGGCTAGAGTGACTCACTCAAAGGAGCTCCTCAACCAATACAACATTGAAATCCATACAAGCCAGGAAAGGAGAATGTGATAGCTGATTGGCTGTCTCGGGCGATCACTATAAATGCAATAGAAGAGGAGCAACCACAGACGTCTGGAGACGTACGCCAGTTTTTGAGAGAATGGATGGCGGGAGAGGAGAAAACGCAAAGAACACCGGGGCGTGACCACGAAACACCACCGGTCGACACCGGAGGTCAAGGATGATCAAATTTGCTGAGCGCTTTATGATGCATCCAAGGCAGGTGGACTTACCACTTATAGGCTGGGAACGGAGTGGAGTGGGAGAAGATTCGGCGACTCTGGAGATGGGAACAAATGGGCGTGGACCGAACCTTCATTCGTTGATACGAGGATGGAGGAAACCCTCCGAGATGAGAAGCAATCGGCCACCCTGGCGTACCATCAGGGGAAGACCAATCATCGCGGCCTAAACGAGACCTATCAAGCTCTTAATCGAAAGTACTTCTGGTGGGGGGGGGCATAGGAAATGCGGCGTATGCCTGAGCACTAAATAAGATAGACACCCTCCGAAGGCAACGCATGAGGATACGCCCACCTTGAACAAACCACTCGCAGACTTGCAGATCGACCTTCACCTGGAGAGGCTACAAGTGGATTACGGTGTTCGATCTTTTCAGTAAAGCGGCCATGGCACACCTGAGAGATCAGCGGAGGCGGTGTTGGGAGCTCTGCGTGTATGGTTCCAGTTTTACGGAATACCAGGACGGATCTCGTCGCACGTAGGCCGAGATTTTTATAATGCCAACGTTAGGGAAGAAATGAACGCCCTGGAGGTTAAATGGCATCTGAACGCGCCAGGTCATCCTAAAAGTAGAGGGGGGTATAGAGCGGCTCTACAGTACTCGAAGTAATCACCTGAGGGTTCACCAACTGCAAAAGAGCCTGGAACCAGATACAGCTATGGTGAGAGCGATAGCAGCCTACAACAACTCCATTCACACGGTTACGTTTTTTGGTCTCCGAGTGCGCACGCGAGATTATAGAAACACAGCGGTTGACAGGGAGGAAATTATCGGCAATGGGGTGGCTCTCCGAAAAACGTGGAGAAGGTAAGGGAGAAGATAGATAAGGAAAAGTCCAAACGCGTGATGCGCTATAACGCGGGGTTACGGTAAATAGTGGGGAAAATCGGGACGATTCTGTACCGTAAAGTGATCTCCAACGGGGGTAGGGAGCCTCAAAGATATGAGGAACAATTCAGGGTTATTATAATTAGAGAGCATAATATTGTTACTATAGAGTGTGTTAAAGAAACTTATTGAGTTTATGGTGAGGAGAACAGGAGTGAGCGGTATTTTTAGTTTCTTTGTGCTGTGAGTGTGTTAATTTTGGGTTATGAAAAGTGTGTCTTTCAATTTTCTTTCATTTCCTGTACATAGGTTATTGTTTTCTTTATTTTTGTGTTTTTATCTTTTTGGAGTTTGAGAGGCATGTGCATAAACTGGTGGGGAGAGTTATGGTAGGACAAGGCCTCTATTCAACCTTCATCCCAACTCCCAACAATAATCAGTGTAAATAAACACTTCTAATGTATTTAGTAGCATTACAGAGAGAATAAAGGCAGTACCATTCTAGTAAGCGTGCGTTATAATTCTGTTCCTTTTTTTTTGTCTTTTAATGCGCTCGTAAGCTATATATATATATATAAAATAATGTCCAGAATAAGCTGGGTTCTTTGGATAATTAATTTGGGTATTAACTATTGCATTTGATGGAGGGTGAAAACAGTTAAACGATAAATAGAAATAAAGGATTTACTGTACTGTAACAAGGTAAGATAAGCACTTTTGTGTTTATGAATAGTTAAGTTTTGCACTTGTAACTGTCAATAAATGTTTCATAACACTGTTAGATATATTAGATGAAAAATACACTGTTTTCTGATAGACACAATACTGTTAAGGTGAAAGGGGGTAAAATAACAACTGATACACTAGGTAAGAAAAACAAACACACCAAACTAGGTAAGATCACAGTCATAATGATATCTCTAATCCAAAGAGGTTATACTTCAGTAGTTAGGAATTACCTCTCTAGCAACTGCTCACTCCGAGGTTCTTACACTGTTTAAATACTGTGAGGTTGGAATTTATAGAATTGGGGTAATAGAATAAAATTGGCCTGAACAAGTATATTAACTCTAAGTAGATAACTTTTAATATTGGATTTAAAACATAAATAGATATTACTGAAATAATAAACCAAAACTAGAAGAAGCAAAATCAAAATTTCTGGAACACTGAATGTAATAAACCCTTGATAATACGTAATATAAAGGAAAAATAAGATATTATCAACCTAATTAATTTATGGCATTGATGATCTCATTCAGACTAAATGGAAACTCCTCTGTTACTCAGTTAGCTACGACTTATTTCCTAGGAGTTCCTTCATTTGCCAGTGGGCATTCGTCCTTCTCTATATCTGCTAGAGCGACTACAAATAAATTCCAAGAACTTTATTATTTGTTCATCTCTTATCGCTTGTAACACTACCTGTAACGAGTACCTAACTTGAATTTCTCGCACTGCTCAGTGATTTAATCGTTGGGATGCCTGTTAATGTAGCATGAAAAACAATTTTTGTACTTTCATTGTCCCTTTTAAAGTAGGAAGATTTATTTAAAAATAACTCGGGATATTCTATTTATATCCCCCTGGTTAATTAGCGCCACGTTCCGTGTATTTCTTCCAAATACAGTGATAAAGGATTGAAAATCATTGACGTCCTGTCCATTCGCTATAGTCTTGTTAGCTTTTCAAGCATCAGCTAGTCCTATCAGCAGCTCCTCTGCCATGTCCTAAAAAAGTGTAGTTCCAAGTTGCTGATAGTAGGGTTGGAATATGTGACACTTAGTAGTTGAAAACATTGTTGAAAAAAATAGAAGAAGGAAAATTGATGGAGTTTCCTTTCCCTAACAACGATTAGGTTGTAGACGGAATTAAGACAATAAAATTGTTACAAAATCGTTATTAAATTTTTGAATGGCCCCTAGACATAAGATATATATCCATGTCGAAATAAATCAAATATTGAAAAAGTACCATTCATTTCGCCCAGTCTCTTACCGCCAACTCATTACCTCACTTATAAGAAATGAGAAACTGAGGTATGAGGGACTGAGATTTTTGAGGTTATGTATTTCTAGAAACAATGCTGTGAGATTGAGATAGATGTTCTTTCAAGAACAGTTAGGACCATTTAATAGTTAGCAAAAAAATAATTATTAGCATGATCTATATGCAAATTTAACTTAATTTCTGCTTGGTGAGAGACTGAGATCGTCACCAACAAGACAACAGAATTCACGACTCAGTCACATATACCAAAAAAAATAATGAAGATAGCAGTGAAGGGAGAATGTCCTATGAAAAGGTGAGATGGGAGGTAATATTATCAATCTTGTTTATTTGGTGTGATATGTAAGGCTTTGGCAAGGAACTAATTTCAAAAAAAGAAGAGGGACTGAGGCTCGTGGGACAACCATGTTAATTATTGCTTTGCTGTTGTCATACCCCCCCCCCCTCTGGTCGTGATGATTATTTATAAAACTAGAGTCTTTTACATACCCAGTAGCCACAAGTGTGACATGGTAGGTATCACTTGGAAAAAAAATTGAAGTCCCTAAAACCTGGGTTGGATCTGAAGGTCATGGGACTAAGGTTTTACCACTTTAAGTATTATTGTCAAGTACGAAAAAAATGAAAAATTCGGTAAATTTTGAGAAAAATTGTAGTATGAGTTAAAGCCTACAACTATGAAAAAGAAAATTTGAAAAAAAAAAATTCTTCTTAATTATGGCCTTCGGACCAAAAAGTGACATCAAAATAGAGAATCAGCCTATAATAGATTTGTAAAGCTTTGTGCGGTCCTAAACCACTGCATTGGTTCTATCCCTTGTCTTACAATATGCTTGACATGTTACGGTAATGTGCTCATTGCTAATGTATATGTAAATATTATATAAACGAAACATGTTTACCTGAATCATTTGATATTGAACTGTTTGAACAGCACGCAATGACATTTGCAGAAAGCTCCTTATCGTGACCACAATATGATGGATTGCTTATGGAATAAGCTTAGCTCACACCTCACAGAGTTGGTTTCGTGTGATATAAAAATTTTATTTATCTCTGTTCTATTAATTCGGAGATGGTCTCGGTTTATTGCTACTAAACACGGAATTTGAACAGTGCCAGGTCACAAGTTGTCACAATGTCTTTTGTCATGCCACAAAGAATAATTTTAAAATATTAGTACCCCCTTTTCCCCATCTTATGCGGTATCCGTAGAAAAGTGTGAAGCACTTAAGGTGAGCCATATTCTTCCCTATCACAGGGATCACCACTGGAAGAATTCAGTTTATACAAATCGACAAGACATATATATTATATAAATTAGATTCTTACTATTCCCATACATGTTAAATAAACGTTTATTCTGAAAAAAGCATCCAACTTGCGTCATACTGACCTTTATTGTTATTATCTATGAAATTGTTGACGGTAGTAATCTAAGAGAAGGGTCACGTATACAATTTTTGGTTTTGTTTTTTTCCCATTTTTTTTTTCTGTTAAACGAATGTACATTCAACTTATTATGTTAATATAATCTCTGAATACCAAAGATGATTTGCGGACAAGCCAGCCTGTTGTGATACTCGTTGTTGTTGTCGCTCGCCTGCTGTGATTTTCTCTATCGATTGACGTGGATGATTTTCTGACACCTTGGCGGATACTTTGCAGGAGCATTTGGGACAAGTTTAAAGGAACGTTGGGATAAATTTTATGATTAAACAGGATATTATCTCAATCGACCTGATCGATGAATAACTTCTTTAGAACTTAGGGTTTTTGAGGTTTATTAAGACCTAAAATTACTAATAATTATAGGAACCCTTGGAATGAAATCTGAATTCCCCACTGAGACTAAAATAGGATGGATAGCTCCCTTTTCCTGCCCTGTGTTGAAGAACTCAAGGAAGTTGGTGGTTAGACCTCATATGTTCTCCAACTGTATAAAAAAAATGGCACTCGTAACGGCCTGGAGTATTTTTTCACGTTCCAATTTCGATAATATTTTTTTTAACTGTTGCCAATAGTGGAGAGTTCAAAACTGCATTGAGCGTTTACTCATTGGTCATTAATCATAAAAAATTCTACAACTTCTACAACCGCGTCTCCACTTCCCTTTACAATGGGTTAAGGGATACACGAAATAGTACGAACTGGACCTTCAGAAACAACCGGAGAAATTAAATAAATAATTTAAAATGTCCCTCTCTCTTTTCTATTCCTTATTTCTATATATTGTTCTCCTTCTTCTTTTGCACCTCCTCGGCCTTTCAGAAACCAGCCTTCTCCGCCCTAAGCTTGAGGTGGGCAGGGCCTACTGACCTTTTCCATCCATGCATAAAATCGTTGTTACACTGGTAGTTTTGTTCAGCTACCAGCTAAGCGAGACTATTTTCTGTGAGGACCGAGAGTCTAGTTTCCATCAGCGGCTTAACTCTTAGTGCCTCAAATATGGTGCAGATAACAATTATGTGGTCTGCACGTATTTGTGGTACGTTGCCATTAGGGTGTAGCAGGAGGATGTATATCTCATAATGAAGAAGCTTGGCTCGAACTTTTCTTTGCCACGTCAGGAAATTGGAGATCCTATAGTCCGGGAGGATCTAATTCGCTTCTAAACATGACCATACGGCGAGAAAGTACTTCCTCAAAGTAGTACCCATCACCACTCTACTGTGCCATGTACCAAATACTTAAAATCCACCAATGAGTTATCCATCAAAGTAGATATGGTAGTACATTCTGTCTCTTACAGGACAGGTTTGGTTCCTTAGTTAAGGTTTATTTTTCAATTAAATTAATATTTAAAAAAAACATAATACCAATCCCATGTAGAAACTCGTTTTACCCTTCTCTTTATTATTGTTCCGTACGGTCAGGGACTGGTAAAGGACGGAAATTCGAGTATAGTGATCAAGCGGGCGGAATATGGGCAGCGAAATATTTTAAGAGAATACAAGTACATCTTTTAGAAAGACAGAGACATATTATGAGCGACATGGAATACCGTGCATGAGATTCCGGTAATACATCCAGAACGGCATAGTCTTAAGATACATGGGCTCATCATGGATAGTACATCCCTCTACAATAGTTCATTGTGGGCAGTAAAAAAGAATAGCGCGCCGGACGAAGATAAAGAAATGATAGAGTAGTAATTGGCAACCGTAAATTAAAAGAGAACACGCTGGATGAGGAATACCTGACACCACGATTCGAAGATATTCTAGACAAGTTGGATGGAGTGACACTATTTAGCACGCTGGATGTAAAAGCAGGGCACTGCCAAATAGCAATGCACCCGAAAGATAAGACGTGATATATAATATAATACGTAAGATAAGTATAAGACGGCGTTCTCTTCAGAACGGTGGCATTACGGATTTTCGCCGATACCTTTCGGATATAAAGATGCTCCCACTACGTTTCAGCTCCTTATGGAAGAATTTCTTTGGCCAATAGACGAGTTAGAATGTCAAATTTATATATTGATTACCTCTTGGTATCAGCTATTTGCGTGAAGTATTCCGAAGAATTAGGCAATTTGGACTATAATTATCCAAGGAGAAGTCAACAGGCCAGGAGAGTGTTACTCCACTACCCTTTTCATATACACTCCCTAACAAAATTATAGGCCAACCTATATTATGTTAGTTTTTGTCATTATATAATGTAATACTTAAGCCAAAGCAAATAAATACTGTTCTAATCCCATTGACTTTTGGAAGAGCATGTCTGTAATGAGCCCTGATCCTTCTTGCCTATGAATTGGCTAAAATGTAAATATTTACATGCGACAAAAGTATAGGCCAGAATCGCCTAAGTTCTTATCTAAATCTTGCTGTAGGAACAGTGTAAGTGAACATTACATTCATTAATTCAATCAGCGAGTCTTATTAAATTTGATTAAGTAATGCCTACAGGAGAAGTGTTGTCTGAGAGTGAAATGGACGTGATTCAAAAATTCATCATCATCATCATCTCTAGCGCTACAACTCTTGCAGAGTCAAGGCCTCTTGCAACTTGGTCCGCCAGTCTTCTTTTGGTTGCCGCTGCTCTCCAATTGCGGATTCCCAAGATGGATCCAGTGCCACTCCATCGATCAGTCGGGGTCTTCCTACTCTCCTTGTCCCATAAAATCATCCTAGGAATCTGATCCTAGGTCATTCTTATTATATGACCTGCCCAACGAAGCCATCATCACCCTTACAATTTCCGGGTTCCAGTAGAGTCTGTCAGTTCAGCATTGGTTCTCATCCTCCAGATCCCATAAGCACAAACCGGGCCATAAATTCTCACAGGCTTCCTGTGAACTGGGTAATGTCCGCATTCATCCAGCATTCGGAGGCTTAAGTGAGAACTAGTCCCGCCAAGGTCTTATACAGCTCTATCTTAGTGTTTTGGGAAATAGCCCTGCTCCTGAAATGCTTCAGTAAGCCGAAATAGCATTCATTTGCGGACATAATTCTGCAAGGTATTTCTGCTTGAATGTCATTATCCGCGTTTATAGCGATTCAAGAAAGGTTAACTTCACCCTTTCAAATGAAAATCCTCTAGTTATAAAATGTGACTCCTAAACCCACTCTAGCCACGGCTATCTGGAGAAAGATAAAAGCGGTATTTAAATCTGTAGGGGTTTTCCAACAATATCTAAGCCATCGGCGAAAGCCAAAATCATTGCAGATCTGATGAAGATAGTCCCCCAAACTTGTATTCCAGATTTCCGTACCACACTCTCGAGGACCAAATTAAAGAGAAGGCATGCGAGGCAATCACCCAGTCTGAGTCCTTTGTCAGCCAGGTCATCCAGAACAAGCATTGTGCATTGCACTTTCTTAATTGTATCCCTAATCAGACGTATCAGCTTCGGTGGTATTCCGATTTCTAGAAGCTCCTGGTGCAGCTTGTTTCTTTTTATGCTATAATAGGCCATTCGAAAGTCTATGAACAGGTGGTGTGCGTGGATATTATACTCTCTGCACCTCTCCAGAATGATTCTGATGGAGAATATCTGATCTATGGAAGACTTTCCTCTTATAAAGCCTGTCCGGTACGACCTTTAAGGAGGACATCGAAGTAATGTCACCACTGTTCCAGAACCTGTATCCTATTTGTGATGTGATTATCCTCATTGTCTCTACAGGCATTTATTCTAAGGATTCAAACTTTGCGCGATAAAAATTGGGCAATATCGAAAATCGCTCGAACTTAAAATAGAAGTAGGCATCTCATAAGAAATTTCCTTAGGCTGGGTAATGATTACAGCCAAAAGAAAAGCACTGGTAGGACCATGGCAATAACGGTCCGAGAACAGCCAGCCATTTTATGTCATGCTTCCAACTGTTCAGTCACGGCGAGAGAAATTTGTGAACAAGGAAGAATTTGGACTGAAAAGCAGTTCAATCTGGATGGCCCTGATGGATATTTATATTATTTTCTGATTTTTGAAAAGAAAAAACATTTTTAAGCAAGAGTCAAATGGGAGGAGGTATTAAGGTTTGGGCTGGGATAGGATACAATGGAATGACAGAATTAATATTTTGCTTAGCTACATAGAATACGAAAAAGTCCGGGATAGACATCGTCCGGGAGCAAATTGTTCATAGAGGAGAAGAGCTGACTCGAGGGCGGTTCAGCAAGACAAAGCACCTGTCCAAAGAGCTGGCATAGCAAAAAAAAATTTTGCTGCCAAAAATATTCCCATCTTACCCAGGGCAGCCCGATCACCAGATCTGAACATTATTGAGAACTGCTAGGAGGAACTTTCTCGAGCAGTTTAAGCTAGAGGGAGACATTTCATTTCTATAGAAGTCTTGCATCGTAGAGAAGTGGTCTAATATTCGTCCGGAGTACATAAAGACACTTTTTTCATCTATACCAAAAGGACTGACTGAAGTCTTGGAAAGAAATGGCGGTTCATTACATTAGTAAAAAGACAAATACAAAAGGTAATAAAGAAATAAATAAACTGGCCAAAAAAAACTGTCGATAAAATGTTTTTTCGCGGCCATTGAATGTTTTTATAAATTAGAAATATGCTTGCCATAAATTTACTGGTTTTTGTTTGTCATTGCAAAATTATTTAACTTAAACTAAATTTATAAAGATTCATCAATTAGAATTCATTTTTAACAGTAAAATGAAAGTGGCCTATAATTTTGTCAGGAAGTGTATATATATAAGTTACGCCCTGAGTCAGCTGTTACTTCGATGTCGGCTGACTGATGAGATCAGCTGATCGAATGTATATAAAGAGATGTGGCGAACCCAATAAAGCTAATATGTTACAGCAGTTCAAGCGTGTTAGATCTTATTCCTTCTTCTCTTTTTTGAGATTTTGATTTCGGTGATACTTAATTGGTGCCGAAACACGGGAACTTTAGATATCGGAGTAATTTTCAGTCAAAAATAAATATTTTTTTTCATTCTTCTCTTTGAATTATGGCCAGTAACGGAATAGTGAGATACTAGATAATAGAGCAATTCTGAACTTGGAGAACATGAACCAAAACAACCAATCTCAAGCTCTAGTCAACCAAACTTTAGCAGCATGTAACCCATCTCCGCAGGAGATTCAGCCACTAACAGAAGTCCCTTTAGCGCAATTTCATGCTACGACGCTAGAATGGATTAAGGTCCGTACGGTAACCGCCCATAACCTGAGGAAGGCGGTGTCGGACCTAGAAAAATTCATCAGAGAGACCGGAGAATTAAATAATTTTTTAAAAGGGGGCGATCGTCTAATGGGGAGAATAGAAGCGAAGATGTCGGAGGTTCTACTGGACAGGGAGGATGCAAAAGCACTGAAAGCAGCGGTTGTCTTTCGAGTAAAAATAAGTATTCTAAATCAGATTTAGGCAGATGAAGAGACCCCCTGGAAGGTCATCAAAGAAAGATTAAAGAAGGCATTCGGAGGAGGACGGTGGACCCTAGAGGAGGATATATTCATAATGATCAGGGAAACGAAAAAAACCGAGACAGTCTAGTGGGCAGTATGCCGCAGAACTTCTGACACGCTTTAACTGAATTGAAGATAAACTCAGCGAGATTATACCTCCGTAGGTTGAGTAGATCTTCAGATGAATCTACGGAAGCATTAGGAGCATCTGAGACCGACGAAGAAGTCGAGGAGCCACGGAACGGAGGTAGTCAAGGGGACAAGGCGGAACAAGAGGATAGGAACCAGGGAACAGAGGAGAATGGGGGCGAGGGACTGGAGAGAGGAAGACGCGAGACATCTGAAGAGGGGCGACCGCTTACTGCAGAAGTATAATGTGAGGGAGAAGAGCAGCGGCCTACCTATAATAGAGATAGCAGGAGTGAGGTGCCTAGTGGACACCGGCAGTTCCAACACCATCATGTGCCGAGAAGTACTAGAAAAACTGTGTAGTGGAGAGAGGACACACCAGATCCAGAAATGTCAAAGTAGATAGGTTTGACCCGGTGGGGATTTAGTAGAGAGAATTTGCCGGTACATATCGGGAGTATGCCGAGGGAATACAAAGTTATTGTGGGGTGTGACCAGCTAGGGAAGGTGGGTGTTTGGTTTAAGAAAATCAAGGGAAATTAGAGAATTAAGTTCGGGGGTCATGTCATCGACAGAAAAAAACCAAGGCCGCATGGGTTGGAGTAATCAATCAGGCTGAGAACAGATTAAAATGCACCCTAAGGATCAACATAAGACAGCATTCACTTTTGAAAGGGGCCACTATGAATTAACAAGGATGCCGTTTGGCCTCAAAAATGCTCCTATAACCTTCCAGCGCCTGATGGACGAGTTTTTGAGGGAAACGGAAGAATCAGTATATCAGATTTATATGGATGATCTCCTAGTGTTCAGTAAGAACGAAGACGAACTTGTATGTAAATGTAACATTTACACAGCGTATTCCAGAGAATCAGGCAATTTGGGCTCAAATTATCGGGGGAGAAATCATCGTTGGGGAAGTAACAGGGCACACAGAAAGTTTAGGGTACACACCGACCACAGGCCTCTGCAATGGGTGGGGAAGTTAAAGGAATCTTCGGCAAGGATTACGCTTTGGAAGGACCTCCTAGTCCATTTAACATGGACATAATATATATACCAGGAAAAGAAAATGTTGTATCCGATTGGTTGTCTGGAGCAATTACAGTAAATGCAGTAGAACAGGAGGCCGGGGAGCCGTCTAGGCAATTCCTGCGGGAGTGGATACCGGAAGAGGAAGAAGAACAGAATGTGGTGGAGGAAGATGATAGGGAGGAATCTTTGTCTAACGAGAGGAACTGGAGGACATAATAAACGACAAGAGTCGGCAGATTGTATGGAAGACAAGGACCACCGGATTGCTCAAAGTTTAGTGCAGCAAGTGTGGAAGGAGCAATATCACAACAATTTGGTAGCAGCCAGGCGTGAAGAACGACCAGATCTGTAGAATGTTGGACAATGCTTCGAAGCCTGGAGAAAAGTGTCACCTGTACGTTGGGAATGAAACCATTTGGCTGAAGATTAAGTGGCTTTGGCGTGATGAACAAATAGGAATAGACAGGGTATTCGCCCGATGTAAGCTGATGGTGGAGACCCTTCGGAAGAACGAACGCCAGAGAGAGATGACTGCAGCATATCATCAGAGAAAATCAAATCACCGCGGTACCTCGGAGACTCTGCAGAGTTAAAGAAAAGTTATGTTTGGAGGGGGATGAAGAAGACAATCACGGAAGTTGTAGGAAATTGCGAAGTTTATCTAAGCACGAAATATGACAGAAACCCACCAAAAGGGAGACAAGAAGAGACATACCCCAGATGCACCACTCAACGATCTGCAGATCGATACTTCCACATGGAGAGGATATAAATAGATAATCATGATTGATATCTTCAGCTAGGCGGTAATGCCAGACTGATTCGTCTGTTACTCTCAAAAACTCGTCCATCAGGCGCTGGAAGATTATAGGAGCATTTTTGAGGCCAAACGGGATCCTTGTAAATTCATAAAGGCCTCTCTCGAATGTGAATGCCGTTTTATATTAATTCTTAGGGTGCATTATTGTTTGATGATATCCGGCCTTCAAGACCGATGTGCTGAATACCGTCGCCACGCTCAGCCTGTCCAAAATGTCTTAAATTTGAGGATCGGATACTTTTTCGTCTATGGTATTCTCGTTCAGCTTCCTGTAATCTATCACCAGGCGCAGGACAAGTCGTCGGAAGCTCTCAGATTGTGGTTGCAATTCTACGGAGTTCCGGAGCGCATCGCATCGGACGGAGGTAGGGAATTCGACAATGCCAGGATTCGAACTGAAATGTGACACCCCAAGAGTAGAGAAGGCATAGACCGGGTTCATGAAACGTTGAGTGACCATCTTCGCTTATATCAAATCGATAAGGGATTGGAAGCGGATGTAGCAATGGCAAAGGCTTTAGCGGGAGATAATAATTCGGTACACACCGTTGTGGGGTTTTCATCATTTGAGATCCTCTTTGGGCTTCGAGGACACCGGCGGGGACGGCAGCAGACGGAGAGGAAATACACAACAAGAAAGTTATGGGAAAAGGCCCGGGGAAGAATGGAAAAGGAAAAGTCCAGGAGGGTAGCTATGGAGAATTTAAAGGTCACAGATAGGATGGGAGCAATCGAAATTGGGACGATCGTATATAGGAAGTTGGGGTAAAGAGATACAGCGATACGAGGGTTCTTTCAGGGTGATAATTATAATAGAAAACAATATTGTAACAATAGAAAGTAATCAAAGAACCCCCAAAAAAAAGAGAACTGTCCATATTGAAGAATTAAAACTCCCAGCAATGACAATATAAAACTGAAGTTCTCATACTAGATTAAATTATAAAAAATTTAGTTATTAATTATATTTATTGTTTTTAGTTTTAAGATTGTTATTAATTTTTGTAAATATTGTCTTTTTGATTTTTGTAAATATGTTCTTTTTCATTCTAACTTGTTCAATTACTGTATACAATGTTTTTATAAGTTTATTCTTAAGTTTAAAGTATGTATTTAGCATTTATTTAAGGGAGCTTGTAGGTTTTTACAATATTTATATAGGATACTTTTTTTATTGTAAATAGCTTTTCTTTATTGTTTTTATTTTCTATGTTATTATATTGTATAGTATATGTTTACGAGGATTGTTCCTAAACTGGTGGGGGGAGGGGAGTTACGGTCTGAGTCGGCTGTTACTTCGATGTCATCTGACAGGGGAGATCAGCTGATCGAATGTATATATGAGATGTACCGAACCCAATAAAGCTAGTATGTTACAGCAGTTCAAGCGTGTTAAGTCACGTAATAGCAAGGAAAAATTTATAACACATATACATGCTAACAGAAGGTCTTTGTTAAATTCCTCGTATAGGAAATAAATTCATTTTCATTTATTAGTTTATTTTGTCATTGTAAGATAGTTATATATTAAAATAGACTTTTGGGCATTGTTGAGATAGTCCATGAGCCAGTTTAAATTAATTCATAAACTAAAACATCAAATTTCTCTTTTTAAGACATGTTAAAACCTAGTAAAGGTTCCTTTTTTTCTTCAAAATGTTGTTAATCGGCACCATAAAAGGAAGACATGTGAAGACTGTTGAAGACAAAAAAATCAGTGGTTGAGGCAGGTGGGAGTATAAAATTAACAAGGCCCCCGGTCTAGGTGTCGAGATGAGGCCATAGATCATCACCTAATAAGCCGCCCTAGTCACTCTAGATTTATATAATTGTTTTGTATAATGAGGGGCCACCCGGCAGGTATAGTCCCGTCCGTAAAAAACATGCCCCTAACTTTTTTGGACCTTCCTTACACTCCTGACATCACAACGCAAAATGGTTAACATAGAACCAGAATTGCAAAGCCACAGTCCCAATCGAGGCTTTTCTATTGCTATATGTAATTTATTGTAATTTAATCAGTAAAACGATGGGGAGTTTTTCAAAATAAATTTT
>NW_027110006.1:0-9709 GCF_000696795.3 Halyomorpha halys | reverse complement strand
TCTAGTAAATGTTTTTTTTTTTATTTTCTTGTAAAACTGGCTTCTTCGTAGGCAATAAAAAAAATTGTTTGGCATAAGCAAATCATTTATTATCATCTGTTAATAAAAAATCATAAATTTTTAAAAATCTTTTTGAAAACTGATGATTTCTTTATTTATGTTAGGCTTTGACTCATAAAGTGGGCTTCTAATAACGGCTGTTACTACTTCTTGTACGACGAAGGGTCCTTACCCAGTCAGGTTACAATTGATAACAAGTTTCTGAAAAAGGATAACGGTACCTATGACGTCTACCTAAAATATTCCACAAACATTTATCGGATTTATAGCAGATTATTTGAGCTAGTACAAAACCGTAATTTTTACGTAATCCAAGTATTCGGTGACAGCTAATGCAGTAGGCGCGCATCACTTTACATAAAAACAAGAACTATTCTTTAATAAATGGAGGAATATAGGTTCACAGCCATCAGGATTACTTCCATACTTCCGGTACTTCTGAGCTGACAGAGCCATATAACTATGAATAATCAGTTAAGAGTGGAAATATATTCTTATCAAACCATAAATGATTTCCTGAAAAGGCTATGATGTGCAAAGAGTACTTGTGTAGTCGATCTCTCAGTCCCATAGCATCTACACCAGCAAACTCCGATAACTCCTCTCAAAAGCAGTCTTCACACAAATATACGTGGCAAACGAGTCGGTAGTTTGTGGAAACTCTCCTTTACAATACCCAGTAGGTTCTTTTTTGCCATCCATAAGACTGTATTAATGCACTGTGATTTCCTTGTTAGTGGCAATACGGATCAGCAATCGTAAGCTTTTCAGCGCCCTCTTCAAATAAACGTTCACGAGTGGGACCCTTTTGCATGTCAATAACAAATCTGTCCATCAACACTTTATCGAGGTAATTTCTGGACTTATAATTACGGAGTTGGGCTATCCATTCATTAACGGTCTTATTTTGTTCTCTAATGGCATTGTAAAATTTAAAACGTGATGCAAAGACCGATTCTGTTGAAATGATTATCCAACAAAGCAATAAGTTCATTATAGCCAATAGAATCCGGAATTCCCGCAACGAATAAATTTGACAGTAATTTAACCACTCGTTTTGAGTGGAAAATTCCCGCAACTGCCCGACGATCACTCCTTCACTCATATTTGAAAATGAGTTACAATTAATGAAGAAAAACTCACCCTGCAACTTTTAGTGATTAGTTGTAGTTATGGAGATCCCATCCTCGTCGCCATTTGTAATGTCTTCAAACATAAAATCAAACAAAATAATATGTTTCACTCAAACGTTTATTTACTCACAAAAAGTACTAAACCAAAAATACATAACACAAAGATATCTTTTAACCCGTGTTTATCCGTCAGTATCGGTAGGTAATCTCATTGTTTCCTTACACTCTGATCGAAACATTCAAATCAATATCCAATATACCACACTTCTTGATTTGCTTTTTCCGATGAGGAAGATCTTTGTTCAATCGAGAGATAAATCTGTGTGTTTTAATACAAGTTTTGAGAAAATCTATCTGAGGAAACTTTAAAAGTTCAGTGTTTTGGACCATAATTAACTTCCTCTTCAAAACTTCAGTGTTTTGGACCATAATTAACTTCCTCTTCAAAACTTCAGTGTTTTGGACCATAATTAACTTCCTCTTCAAAACTTCAGTGTTTTGGACCATAATTAACTCCCTCTTCAAAACTTCAGTGTTTTGGACCATAGTTAACTTCCTCTTCAAAACTTCAGTGTTTTGGACCATAATTAACTTCCTCTTCAAAAAATTTCTTAATGGTGATTCTATTTAATTGACTTTTTTACTTAAGGGTGATTCGACCGGCTACACTTCAAGATTTCCGAAATGTTTCTGCTGCTTTATCTTGATCAATTTTCCTTGTTTGTAGATCCTCATTCCAAAACAGGACGTCATGCGAGTTGGTCAGATAGGTTACCAAACTTGGCCAAGTCAGCCTTTTTAATTTTCTATTGGGCTCTTCTTTTCACATTCAACATCATTGCTTAAGCACGTATGAGCCAAGAATTTCTTTGAACAATAGGATATTGCGACCAAGGACTTCAGGTAGTAGAAATACATAGAGAGACTCATTTGAAGCGATTGTTGAATGAACTAAGTCTGACTTCATTGTTGCCCGTGTGTATACATGGCTTTCCCTTCAAAGTACCCATGTACTCCACCAGATTTTCTTTAATGAAATCGTCTCTTGTTTTTCCTAAAGACCTTAACATCCCATTCATTGCAGATTTGACCCAAAACAGATATGCGTCTTTTGATTCCAAACTCCTTAACCATCCTAACCCATTAATTCTTAATCTTTCATCCTTAACAATCCCTGATAATCCTCCGAGGCGTCTGAAAAGAAGATGGCCACGGGACCTTCTAGTTTAAATTAATGTTTGAAGTACCACCAATGGGTGGTTTCTTCCCAAGATTTTCAAGTGTATATGAAACATACTACATATTTACCTACTGTATTATTTTGTACAGTTGTAAATTACAATAAATAAATAATTAAAAAAAAAAAAGTTTTTCCTAATGGTTTTCTACGGATGTAATCCTATCTGGTGTATATACCAGAACTACCATGATCATGATGGAACTCCTCAATGTTGTCAGTTGCAGCTCCTGCCTCTATGATTCCAAGTCCATATCGGTCTGCTTGGTATGATACTGGTAAAATGGGGCTCGGTAAAGTTCGTCAGTTCAGTCTGACCAACAGCGTTCACAAAAAGTATTTTAAATTAGGCAGTTAATTGTCTGCGACTATTTTTTCATATTGATTGCCCTTCATAAAGGTCCTTGCAATTAATAAGAAAATTTAAAATATTTTTATACATCTATATTATTAAAATAATGACATTTATTAAGGAGCAAGTCATTTATGATAACTGCTTTAACGATGGCTTGCCGACACACCCTTGGATTTGACCTGAAAAGCTAGGCAAACGTCAATTTTTTTCTCGATTTCCAGTTACATTGTATTTTAATTGAGAAGTCAGATATTTGGAGGAATGAATGTGGCTTTGACCAGGCTCGACACCCCCCTCCCTTAGCCCTCGCTCCTATTATCTTTGAATTTCCAGTTATTCATTTCTATTTCACATAACAATTGTCATCAAGTAGCCGCTGGAGAACATTCAAACCTCTCATAATCATGACTTCACAATTGATTGACAAACAATGTAAAATCTCTATCCAAGAGATCTCTAACATCAAATAATTATAATAATGTGTATAATAACATTATACATAAAAATTATGTATGATAAATATTACAGATTTAAAATATGAATAATTTTTTAATGTTATTTAGAACAATGGAAGATGAAATCGAAACTTTCAAGTTGCATTTAATCTGGCTCATATATTGTTGACTGTTGAATTTTTACAATAATTATCGGGTGGAGAAATCTTTCCATATTTTATTAGGCATATTTATTGTTGGAGTAGCAAGGAAATAATGTTTTCATTATTAAACAATAAAATATATAACATTTGAAGTCAATTATTCAATATATATAAGTTACATCCTTAGTCAGCTGTTATTTCAATGTGAGGTGATCTAGTAGATCATCTATAATTTTATTTTAAAGGTAGCTTCATAATGGCTCTCTCATAGAAGTGTACGCCCCTATTACCGAAAACCTCTAGTTACCGATTTTCACAGTCTTCTCTTGATGCCAATTTCTTGTCACCAACAAAGATTTTGCAATGGAAGAAAAAGATGATAATGGTTTGATGTTAGGTCCGGTGTGCGCATGCATGGATGTTAGGTCCGGTGTGCGCACCTATATGGTGGCTGCATTGATGTTAGGTCCGGTGTGCGGACCTATATGGTGGATGCATGGATGTTAGGTCCGGTGTGCGCACCTATATGGTGGATGCATGGATGTTAGGTCCGGTGTGCGCACCTATATGGTGGATGCATGGATGTTAGGTCCGGTGTGCGCACCTATATGGTGGATGCATCAAGCTCCCGGAGATTTGTGTGGCCTAGCCTTGTCTTGATAAAACACGACACCTCTTCTGTTGACCAATTCTTGCCCTTTCTGGTCAATCACTAGCATCAGACGGTCCAGTTGTAGACAATAATGATCCAAATTAAGTGTCATATGGAAGAACCTCATAATAAATGATTCCTTTCCAGTCCCACTAAATGCACAGCAGAACTTTCCTGGCCGTTAGTCCTGGTTTAGCCAACGTTTGAGATGCTTCATTGCGCTTTGACCACGATCGTTTTTGCACAATGTTGTCGAATGTGATCAATTTCTCATCCCCCGTCACTATCCGTTTAAGCAATGGGTCGATTGCATCTGTTTGGCCAAGACTTCCGAGTTGGAAATTCGAGCCATTATGTTTTTTCAGTGTTAATTGGTGTGGCACTTCAAGCTTCTTTTTGAACCCAGCTTTTGTCGGACCTGAGCTCCTGAACGATGTAAAGACAACTAACATGCCTGTCAACTTCGATTATTTCTGTGATTCTATCGACATTTTTAACGACAGTGCGAGGTTCATCTTTAACATTAAAAATACCAAAACTGAATCGACGAAACCAAAATTGCGCGTAATTAGCTCTTAAAGTATTGGGACCATAAACACCATTCACAATTTCAGCCGCCTCGCTTGTATTTTCGCCTTTATAAAAGAAAAACTGTAAAATGTATCGAATTTCTTTTTGTTGACTTCCATCTTTATCACCTTGGAACTCACAACTTAATGGATTAAATAAAAAGCAGCAAATGATTTTTTAAGTGAGATATGTCACCTTGACAACGATAATAAATTTGAAATTTTTTGATCGATACTTTATAAGATATCTATCGCTACAGCCATCTACCGAAAAATTAATGGATTTCTTTTTCCCCAAACTATATATTAGAATGTTTAATACGAGTGATATTATCCCGCTGGCAATTTATATGATGACAAGAAATAGTATAAATTTAGTAGCACAAAACAGACTAGCGGGTAGCAGGCGATGAATTGAAGTAAGTTTTTCTTTTAATTCCATGCTGGTGAGCCTTTTAAGATAATGACCGCTATTAGAACACTCGGTTAGAAGATATCGTAATAGCTCACAGGCTCACAGCCTTCTTAATACCATACACTATAATACTATACACTATAATACTATACATAACACACATTAAATTGATTCTTACTCATTATATTTATTTTTAATTGATGATAAGACTATATCATGAATAGGGGAAACAGTAGCAATAGTCAACGAAATTTGATTTTCGATTTTCGTAGACCCCTATCAACAGGTTTTTAGATGAAAAGATTTTTTTCAGCATGCGTTTAACTAGTCCTATTTCACACTAGATCTTGTTAACTCTGGTTTTAACTATTAAAAGTTTTAAAAAAATGCTTTAACAAGTTATAGTAGTTAAATATTTGAAAATATTTGTCCATATAATTTTTAATTTGGATATACATATATTTATATTTACAAGAGTACATTTTACCTCTTCCTTTCTATCTAGGTCTACATTGAAGATATACACTGATTCCGTTTAAGAATCTTTTGACTAATTGATAAAAGAATAAAAAAAAGTTGATTTCACTGCTTGTTTAACAGAAAATTCGTCGACTTTCTAGACTTCTTCATACGCAAACGCTTAGGTCCTCTAAGCAATTGCATTTCACGCCTCGATAACCTATCCTCTGACCATAGTCTCCTAATCCTAACCATCTCTATATCCCCAATTCCTGTATCAGCTCCAACCTCATTAATAACGGGCCCAGTAAACTGGAATTTCTTTCGACAAATCCTAACAGACCAAAACCTAGACCATTCATTTAAAACCCTTATCCAACATAATGTCTGGTCTGCCTCCTTACCATACAATGGCCCGAAAAACCCAACACAAATCCTCTAACAAAACATCTTAAAGACCTCATCCCAACCAAGCGCCAATACAGAGCATTACCTAGTATAATATCCTTCTGATCGTCGCTTATATAATTATTACAGCAAACTAGTAAAGAGAGAATTGGCCAACCATCTATCCGAGTCCTTCAATTTCTATCTCTCTTCCCTTTCTACTCACGACAATTCCCTCTGGAATATGGCCAAAAAAATCCTGAAATCCAAACACATTTCCCACCGCTCCAACAAGATGATAGCACATGAGCACTATCCGACAAATATAAAACCGAAGAACTAGCCATTCACCTTTCTCACACATTCACTCCTCATCCTGACCAAACCGAAACAATTAAAGAATACATATCGTCACCAATCCCACTCTCCTTACTTCCTAGAGCAGTCAAATCTTCTGAGGTTAATTATCAACTAAAGATGCTATCTCCACGTAGATCTCCAGGATATGATCTTCTGACTCCTCAAATCCTACTCTAACTTCCTCCCGAAGATATAATATTCCTTACATATCTTTATAGTTGTATCCTTAGAACAACCCCTGTCGAAACAGTCCATTATAATTATTTTTCCAAAACCAGGAAAACCTTCTTATAATCCTGCTTCCTATAGACCTATTAGCTTACTTCAAAATTTTGAAAAATCCTCCTAAAACGCATCCTATCCATAGTTGAATCACAGAGTTTTTCCTGCGCGTAAATTTTGATTCCACCATAGGCATCCCATAATTCAACAAGTTCTTCAGCTCTTGAAAAGAAACAATATTCCTCGGGTGCCTTTCTGGACATAGCGCAAGCTTTTGACCGGGTATGGCATGCCGGATTGCTTTTCAAGCTCAAGTCCATAATACTTAAAACCCCATACCTTATCCTCCGCTGCTACCTCTCAAATCACTCCTTTCGAGTACGCAATGGTTCTGAATACTCAAACATCTATCCGGTCGAGGCAGGAGTTCCCCAAGGCAGTGTCTCCCAAGACACTCCCAAGGACCCATCCTGTCCTCTACATCCCCTTCACTGCTGACATTCCCATCAATCCCTATACGTTCCTGGCAACATTTTCCGATGATACAGCTATCCTATCCTCCTATCCTGGTCCTGTAACAGCCACATCCAATCTCCATATACACCTCACCCAGAATGAACAATGGCGGATAAAAGTCAATAAATCGAAATGCACCCATGTGACTTTCACTCTCTGCCACAGCTTCTGTCCACCTGTTACTTTAAATAATACTCCTTTACCCATATCCGCCACAGTGCGATATCTTTGATTCATGTTAGACAAAAGACTCACATGGAACCAACTAGACTAAAAAGACAAGAACTCAACAGACGATTTAGCCAACTATACCGAATGCTCAGCAGGACCTCTCATCTTGCAATAGAAAACAAACTTCTAATTTATAAGACTATACTCAGACTTATCTGGACCTACGGAAAAGCTAAACCATCGAACATCAAAAGTATCCAATCCTTTCAATCCAAAATCCTTAGAATTATAGTCAATGCAACCTATTACGTTTCCAACCGAACACTACACCAAGACCTTCATCTCTCCTTTGTCCTTGATCTCATAGCAACCAAATTCTCAAAATTTCTTATAAATCTTTTTAATCATCCTAATCCTTTGGTTCAATTCTTATCCTGTTCCACCCATCCGTAAGGACTATAGAGTCCACCTCGAATGTTGAAACGGCAGTGGCCCAGAGACTTATTGTAAAATAAAAATGGGCAATTGGAGTTCTGGTAGTGGTCAAATACTCTACTCAAGTCGAGTGTTTGTGGCCTTAGCTTACTTGCTCAGCCTCCACTGGGTCATTACCAGTGACGCGGTGAAAGGGATGCGCTAAGATCTCAAAGAGCTCTGCTCTATCTCTTGTGCATGGGGGTGTAGTGTAAATATTGCATATAACAGTGTAAATGGGACTGGTGATTATTTCATTTATTTATTTTTTCATGTATATAGTCTGATTAGGTTTATTTTCTTTATCCTTCAGTTTGTAAATATTTAGAGAGAGATTTTATTTATTTTTATTTTTGTTTTCATTTATTTTTATTCTTATGTTATTGTATTTTAGTATGAATGTAAAAAGTTATCACTATTACTTATTGTCCAACAACGTTGTGGTAGACTGTAATATTGATAAATAAATAAAAATTGTTTTATTATCGTAAAAAAAAGTATTTTTGATCCAATAGTTAATCTTATTGTCTAATCAATAGGTGACAAATCGTGACTTTTTATATTGTTATAATTTATTGTCCTAATGTGTATACTTAAAAAAATACAATGCTATAACGTTTTACGGCTAAATAAAAGAAAAAAAGTGATTTTAAAAATTCAAGTTCATAGCTGACCATTATAGGTTCATACGTTTATAGCTTCATTGCTAGAGATTATAAATCATAACTAGTTAACGCTTGTGAGACTTGTAGACTATAACGATGCCATAATCATTTGTGTGGAGCATAAGTTAGAGGCCGAGGCGTATATAGGAGATATCAATCACACCTGCTTCGAGGTGGGCCAACACTTTTTTTTTTAATCTAAAATTGAATTTTTTGTTTTCATAAATTTCTTTTAATAAGTTCCACCAAGACAATAATATATTGTTTCAATTACTGTATTAATGCCTTTCTAATAAATCATCGTTTATTTTTTATAAGTTTTTCGTGTTAATTTATTATGGCATTCTATCGTAAATAAAGCCGAACATTTTCGTATGATTTAGGAACGATTGCTAAATAATTGTAGCGTACTCTCAGTTATGCTATAAGCCAAAAAAGATTTGTTCCTTGCAGTATGGACTATAAAGATGAACTAAATAATCAAACTTAATAGAGGAGTTATTGTGTAAAAGTCTTTCATGGCAATTTCCGAATAAACTTTTTAGAGAAAAAGACTTTCAAAGCCATTTCTTAAACAATTATAATTACGTAAAACCCTATTTTACAATAAACAATTCAAATTTAAAATACATTAAAACGATTGATAATAGTAATGTGTTCAAGGGTATCAATTGATTTTTCAACTTGAATATTATTTTCCATAGTATATGATAAACACCTTCAATGAGATTCTGTTATTAAATAATAATAGATAGTATTATAAATAATAATAATAATAATAAATAGATAGATAGATAGAATAATAACATATAAGTTAAGTGTTATCGGATTCGAAACCTCAAAAAAAAGAAGTAATAAGGGTCAAGTAATAACACAGCAGTAGAAACAATTACTCAAACAATTAAAAATTGATAGATCAAACGTATTTAGAGTATGATGAGGTCTTAATAATTTACTGTAGATTAATATGAGTTTATTTATTATTTAGGTAATATTTTTTAGTTTTCGAGGAATGTTCGTAAACTCATATAAGATAAGTATCGGCGAAAGTCAAATGTCAAAAAAAGAGAAGAAGAAATAAGATGTAACACGTGTGAACTGCTGTAACATACTATCTTTATTGGGTTCGGTACATCTCTTTATATACATGCGATCAGCTGATCTCCTCAGTCAGCTGACATCGAAGTAACAGCTGATTGAGGCTGTAACTCCCCCCCACCAGTTTACGAACAATCCTCATAAACTTAAACTATACAATAAATTAATATAAAATACAACAAGAATAACTATTTACAATAAAGTATATACAATAAAGAAAGCAAAAGATAGAAACTCCTCATAATCGCTTATTACAAACTAAAAGTAAGGAAAAATAAAAATAAAATCATGAATTTATACAATTAAGAAAAAATGCAACGTAATTTATTCAGTACATC
>NW_027110005.1:109597-109719 GCF_000696795.3 Halyomorpha halys | reverse complement strand
AATTTTTCTAGGTCCAACACTGCCTTTCTCAGGTCCTGGGCGGTTCCCGTACGGACCTTAATCCATTCAAACGTCGTGGCATGATATTGCCAGTCTATTGCTAAAGAGACTTCTGGTAGTGG
>NW_027110005.1:101202-102348 GCF_000696795.3 Halyomorpha halys | reverse complement strand
TATATAACCAGACCTAATACAGTTAGTTAGTCTTGTTTAGTCGTTCACAGAGATTTCTTCTATCTACCTTTTACTTTTTTTTACTAAGTCTCTTTTCGCTGTCACTTAACTTATATATATATATATTGATATGTATCATTGATGATAAATTATTTAACTAACCGAGTTAAGGGAACCATTCACTACTAAAACTAGGAACAAGGGTATTTTCTAATCGAATACTCTCTAAAACAACATACACACAGACGTCTTTAGGGTGTTTATTAACAACCTTTTGGAAGTTTAGGGCGTCCATTGTCCGTTGTATTATAAGCGGGACGAGGTAGAGGGCGGTAAAGGGGACCAAGAACAAATATTTGTAACCCTGGTAGACCTAAGAAGGGTCGCCATAGCACCCTTGTATAATCGGCCCTTCCAGGGCTGGTAAAAACAGGCATTAGAAGCATCTGGTACCTGGTAACTACTAGCACCCCTCGTTCCCCGTAAACCAACCAGGGCTTAATGAAGAAGTATAATAAAAAAACTTCATGCTCCAGGTTTGTATTCTATTGTAGTCCTTTATACGTGTACGAAATTTATCTAGGCTGGGGGTGTAAAACATTTCGATATTCTCCTTAATATTTATCCACATAAGTTAACCTATTTGGAGCAATACATTCAATTAAAATTGGCTTTAAGTTTATTTATGTACCAAAATTAAATATTTAATTAATTAATGGATTAACCACATAGTCTTTTTTATTTATTTCTATTGGTTCCCTGTGAAAACCGACCAACAATTCTTATAAATGTATTATGTATTTATCTAATTCAAGTGCTAGTACCACTGACTGCCCTGTCATGGTATGCTAGATGTAATTGGGTATAACTAAACATTCAGTATATTTTCCAAAAGTATCAGAAGTAAGTTTTGACTAAGCTATAATTCAAATATGTACTATCTATGATACAAATATGTACATCTCAATTTTTAAGAGAACAACTAAATAAAAATATGATGTTAATTTATAAATCCAAATAAATTAAAATACAACAAGAATTTATTTTGATATTTACTTGACATTATTATTTAAATTGCTTTGCCATTAAAAATTCTCTCTCTCTCTCTCTCTCTCTCTCTCTCTCTCTCTCTCTCTCTCTCTCTCT
>NW_027110005.1:87861-100958 GCF_000696795.3 Halyomorpha halys | reverse complement strand
CCACCAAACAGGGCTGCAGCAGTAAGTTCCTACATTTGAATGGGACTAATCTATTTAAGAAATAATATTCTTTTATCTAGGATTTATTACTTTAGAATAATATACAGGCGTCAATAGAAAATAAAAATGAAATTAAAGGTCATAAAATATCATCATAATTATTTTATCCCCTTTACCGCTTGCACAGTGTGAGGATACAATTTGCAGAGCCTGGTCCAGAAATCTCGCTCTTGGACCATCTACATTCTCCTACTCCAGTCCATATTCCGCCTCCTGAACGCCTCTTTAACACTTCTCTCCCAAGAAATGCGTGGTCTTGCTCTTGGCCTTCTTCCCTCCACGCGAATCTCATATGTCTTTCTGGCAGTTCTTTCCTGGTCCATCCGAAGGAGGTCTCCGATCCATCTTACCTTACGAAGGTACCGCATCTCCATGGATTGGATCCTCTCATGATTCGCGGTGAGGGTCCACAATTCGAAGGAGTAGAAAAGAATAGGGGGTAAAGTCGATTTGGAGATCATTATTTTAGTTTTTTTCGTCTCCTTCCTTTTGCCCAGGAAACCCCTTCGAAGCAAACTAAATACTCTTCCTGCTGCATTGATTCATTGAGAAATTTCCTCCTCAATGTAGCCGCTTTCATCCTCGACCATCGCCCGTTTTACTCCACGGGGATAGATTATGCACGCTCTTTTTTCATAAAAGAGTCCAATCGCCGAAATGTAGCCCTGGCCAAAGTATACATTGCATCATCATATGTATGACCACCCGAGCTGTACATTTAGTGGCCGTGTCGTCATTGTCGACTCCTTCCTTTCTCACGTCTCTGGAAAGGTTTGTAGCACGGCGGGGTTTTCCAAATACCATTTGGTCAGATAATGGAACCAACTTCATAGGAGTTTCACGCTTTTTGAAAGATATCCACGAATGGATGGCTAAAAACGAGGATAATATCACTCGCTCCCTAGTACCCAGAGGAATTACGTCCCTCGTGCACCCAATTTTTGTGGTCTGTGGGAGGCTGCCGTCAAATCGGCTAAGAAACTCTTATTGAGTTCCTTAGAGAAGGAACCCTTTACTTTTGAGGATCTATCTACGATATTTTCTCGTATTGAAGGAATTCTTAACTCTTAGTCACTTAGCTCACTTTCAGAGGATGTTCATAACTGGGATTTCCTCACTCCCGGTCATTTCCTCATAGGAGCTCCTTTGACCACCATTCCGGAACCTACTAATGCTGAGGACGGTTATGGTCGTGCTCCAAATTGGTGTAATGTAAAGCACCGAATGTTGTCTGTTTGACGGCGGTGGTGTAGAGAATATTTGCACACCCTGCAACAACGGGTGAAATGGACCGCAAGTTATAAAAGGGTGAAGATAGGAGATTTAATAATACTGTTGGAAAAGAGATCATTGGTAGCACACTGGCCCGTTGGAAGGATCATTGACATTCATTCCGATCAGTATGGTATCGTACGGGTTGTTACGGTGCGTACCGCTACGGGATCAAACCTAGTCAGAGCGACAAGTTCTTTAGTTCTCCTCCTGAGGGAGGATCAAATCCACGTTGTGCACGGTTTTCGACGTGAGAAGTGTGTTCCTTTACAAATTCGTGACGCTTAGGGCATTTGAGTTTTCACTAAAGGAATTGATTTATTTACTTACTTTTTCGTAAAATTCTGAAGATTTTCTTTTTGTCTTCCTTCTCTCCTTTATTCATTTTTTTTTCACAGTCAATGGGGGCACCATTTTCCTTTTATATTATTCATTTTATTTTTTGTACAGAAGAAGGGCTTTCTCCCCCCACTGATAACACCCTCATACATCACACTGCCATACTACTGAGCTAAAACAGTTTGAAATTTTTTGTTGAAAAAATCTTCAGTCCACCGGAGTATCATTCGTATAGTTGTTATATCGCTGACCTGTTTATTCATAGGGACTAGAGGGGGGGGCATATGCCACTATGATATCCACTTAACCCTAGCACCACCTAGGGAGTAAGCGGAGAATTAGAAGCCAAGATGGCGAACGCCGGACTGGTCGCGTGCTGTTGAGTGTTCAACTTCTTCTTTTTGCTACCACGGCCAACTATGTGATGTCTGGCTATGAAGCCAGCACTGAGCGTGGTAGACGGCGCAGCGCAGAGAATAACAGCAGCGACATACCATCCATGAGGTGACCCATAACATATGGGGCAGAAAGCAAGTACCCAGTCACAAATAAGAGCTTTTCTACAAACACAAATGGCGACCCTCACTACATCATATGCACATCTCACCAATAGACCAATTTTTCCTCCATATCTAAATTCTTACTTACTTAACTAATATAATTGTATTCTTTTCGGCCTTCCCCTTCCATCAGTTATTTCGTTTTATTTTATATATATTAGTTTTTCTCAAGATCACTTTCTCTAATAAACCCCTTCTGATATCTTAAAACCTAGACTTGGATCTATGTCCTTCAGAGCTTAAAATTTGAGGAAAGTCCAGTCAAAACAGTTCATATCGAACAACTCAAATTTCGCATGTTATAGGATCAGTAAATCTGGAGTTTTCTCTTCGATGTGAATGTAACAGACTTTTTTTTTTTGAGTTCATGAGACTGATAGAGGAGAGTTATGGTAGTACAAGGTTTATATTCAGTCTTAATTCTATCTCTCCATAATAATGAACTGAGAGAGTGTATATAAGTGGAATTACAGAGACAATAAAGCCTTATCTTTCCATTAAGCGTGCCTTGAGGCTTTGACGCCACTCCTCACATGGTATTCCTAAGGGATAGGATGACTCTGCAACTTAATGGGTTGAGCAGTATAAGGGGTGCTTTGTGGGGCCTCAGGTACCCCGCTACGATAACTATTTATAAAGGTGTGGTCTTGGGTATCCTGAGGAGCGCATCCCCTGCGTGGAGTCGAACCCTCACGCGGGAGCAGAAGAAGAGACTGGTCTCTGTGCTAAGACTGGCTCTGCTCAGGTTAGAGGTGGCTGTGTAAAACCTGGCAGTGTAAAATGCTGATTAATTTTCCAAAATAAATATGGAGAGAAATATTAATAATCATACTACGGTGCAGGGGCACGGAACCCCAGTACCGGCGTCGGAAGGGAACGAGAAAGCGCGAAACGAATACGTCCGCAGTGCTGCAATGGCAGGAGACTTGGCCATTGTAGCATCTAATGCAAAATTTCTGGAAAAAGTGAGACTGTTTAAAAAAAAAAAATGGTGGCAGGAAAAGTCAGGCTGTTTTCAGGGAGTGGCAGTGAAGCCGACAAAGATACAGGACCTTATAGTCGAGAAGGGAAAATGAGACCAAAAGGAAAAAAGAGAAAGAAGAGAGAGAGGGAGGAGGAGGAGTCCCCTTTTAAGCCCAACTCAGAAATTGAAAGACCGTCCAGAGGGCGGAAGTAATTCAAGGACGTGTCAAAAGCTACTGGGAGAGAAAAAAGGTATCTCAGGAGATCCAGAAATACCTAAATGGCCAGCTGAGAGAATTAGGCAATATAATAGTAGGACTGGTAACCCAGTGGAAAATTATCCCGGAAATAGTGACTGAAATGGTAAAAGAAGCCATGTATACCGATGATCTACACAAGATCATTGGCAAAAAGGTCTTCCAGATTGTGGCTCCAATGGTAGCAGAGGCTATAGGGGACGCCATAGGAGAGGTCTATGGCCAGAAGAAAAAAGAATGGGTTTCACCTACACTGAAAAGGGTTTCTGGCATAATAAAAGACCTGGAAGGGAAAGTCGACGAAGGAACTGAAGCAATTCGCTCTGGTTTCAGCATAAATGCCACCACGACAGGCGAATCTAAATATCAACTTAGAGGATAATATAGCTGCTGTGGAGGCAGTCACGCTAAAGTATAAAAGCGTGATAGTCTGTTCCGACACCAATTCGTGAGCACGGCCTGGGGTTCTGTTCGCACAGACGCTAGAGGGAGGTTGGTAGAATAATGCGTGGCGAAGTGTCAGCTGGATATTATGAACGATCCTTCAGGTCCCACATTTGTTGGATCGCGGGGCCAGAGTTGGATAGATGTGACACTTGCCACGACTCCCAGAGCAAACCGTATTGCAAAATGGACCCTACGGTCAGACACGAGCTCCGACCACCGGTTCATAGCCTTCTGTGTGGTGGAAGAGGAAGGCGGTGCCCCAGAAGTGGAAAAGAGCTTAATGACCCGATCGGCGAACTGGAGAGCGTTTTCCAGTGAATTGGAGGGAATACTAGCAGACAGAGAATGGGAGGAGGTGCCCCCATAGATGAGGAGCCCGAGATTGACCGCAGAGTAGCAATGCTTACGGGCGCTATCACTGAAGCGGCGAGTATTAGCCTCCAACGCCGAAGGGCGAGAGTACGTCCGGTCCCATGGTAGACGCCGGCTCTAACGCAGTTAAAAAAAGAATACTACAGAGCCAGGCGTAGGTACCAGGAGTGCAAAAACGACGAGAGGAGGCCTGCACTTCGAGAAGAATCTAAGCATAGGTGTAGGGTATACCGAAACAGGGTGCGTTGCCAGAAGGAGAAGTCCTGGAACGAATTTATTGTAGAGGAATAAGAAAAGAATCCCTGGGGAATCCCGTACAGGGTGGTACTGGGAAAGGTTAAGCCGTTACAAGTGATGGCAGCTATTAGAGTGAGAGGTGCCCAGGCAACCACCTTGAAGGACGCTGCCAAGATGTATATAGATTATACATACCCTAGTGATGATCCGTCCCAGGATAGTGCAGATGATGGAATGGAAAGACAAAGGATAGGAAGGGCTCCAGGACTAGATAGCATAGATGCTACAATCCTCAAGAACAGTGCCCGTTATATCGAGGAAGAATTGTTAGATATATATCCAACGAGTGTTTGGATAAGGGGAATTTCCTAACATGTGGAGGATTGCAGACTTGAGACTGCTCTACAAGGGAGGTGGTAAGGATAAAGAAACTCCTAAATCCTATTGACCAATATGCCTCCTCCCAGTAGCTAGTAAGGTCCTGGAGCACTTGATCGTCCACAGCCTTAGACCAATCCTAAGTGCTGCAAGTCATCCACAGCAGGTCTGCTCGACCCGTGGCAGGGGAACTACGGATGCGCTGCTGAGAGTGCTTAGGGACGTGGAAGAGAGGGCGGAGAAATATGTCTTATTGATCATGTTTGACATCTCTTCCGGCTTCGACAGCGTTTGATGGCCACGTGTAGTCCATCGGTTGCAAGAGCTCGACACCCCCAGTAATCTATACTGCCTCGTAGGTAGTTATCTTAATAACAGGAGTGTCAGGATCTGGAGTAACTACTACGAGGTCGAGAGAAAAATCGAAAGAGGATGTGACCCCAGGGTTCGGTCCAAGGACCAGCTTTGTGGAAGCTAGTATTCGATGAGTTGCTCGGAAAACTAGAGGACAAGGGATTGCTCGAGGCCATACTCATAAGAGGCTCCACAGACAGGGATCATCCTATCACCCTGAATATCCAAGGAGAGAGGGTTAGACCGGGTGAGGAGGTGACATATCTTGGTGTGAGAATAAGAAGAAGATGCGATGCCACTTCTCACTTGGTGTATCTAAAGGACAGGGTGACACTGTCACTCAATGTAAGTCACTCAATGATTAGGTAGGATAGGGGGTGCATTTTGGGGACTCAGGTACCCTGCAACGATGACCATATATAAAGGTATGATCTTGAGTATTCTGAGGTACGCATCCCCTGTGTGGAGCCGAAACCTCACGCAGACACAGAAGAGAAGGCTGGCGACCATACAGAGATTGGCTCTGCTGAGGATCACGAAGACATACAGAACGGTGTCACATGAGGCGGTGCAGGTGCTGGCTGGAGCGATGTCCCTGGACCTCATCCTCAGGGAGGATATGAAGTAAAGAGGCGGGGACTAGAAGCGCTACCAGAGTAGATCCGAGAGAGGATCGGCGAGACTCCAAACTTATGGAAGAAAATGCTGCGGGAGGACTCAATACAGGAGTGGAATGGACGGTGAGTAGCAAGCTAGAAGAGCACGACTTACAGAAAATTCTTCCCTACCGTCCTTTCTAGATTGAAGGCTAAATGGGTCCTCACAGACTATTGGGTCTCACAGATCCTAACAGGACACGGGGGATTTCGGGCTTTGGAAAGAACATAGACCCCCGGTGTCCCACGTGTGGAGTTCCTGAAACAGCAGAACACGTAACAGTAGATTGTTCCGCCATGGAACGACACCAAGACAGGCTATCGAGAAAGACCGGGATTTTCGCCCTCGCCGAGTCGAACTTTCCCTGTTTGTTTGAAGAAGAGAATTATCCCTTCTTCAGGGAGTTCATTTACGGGAGTCATTCACAATGGGAAGGACGACCGCCCAACATCGGCGAGCCATCAGAAGAGGAGGAAGCTAACCCAGTCAGAGACCAGGAGGGCTGGACCAGCCTGGTAACTGCAGGAGGCACCCAGACGTATGCGCACCAGGAGGATCTACAGAACGGATGCAGTGGACAAGGTGCAGCTCCATCAGTAAGGTGATAACCTAGATTAAAGAATAAATTTAATATTTAATATTCAATAAAAGAATAAAGAAAAAAAAGAATTGGTGATCTTAGGGAGCAGTGGCATGCGCAATCCCCAGCGCACTACCCCACTGCTCTCGCACCCCGTATGCCAGAAATGGCAAGGGACGAGGATAAAAAAAAAGATAAAAGGGAGTAAGACTCAGAGGAAATTTTACCACATTGTCCACTCAAGGTCTCTTGGCCATCCTGACTATTGCGTCTCGCAGATCCTGACAGGACACGGGAGAAGCTATAAGGGATGGATTCTGGGGAAAGCTGCAAAGCTTCGGAAAGAACATGGACCCCTGGTTCCCGATATGTGGGGTCCACGAAACAGCATAGGATGTGATATTGGATTACACCGCGATGGAAGGACACCGTGCCAGGTTGACAAGGAATACCGGGATCTTCACCGTCGCCGAGTCGCACCCCATCTGGTGGAGGAGAACTACCCGTTCTTCAGGGAACCTCCATCTACGGGTGGAGGGAGGTGGTCGGCCATACGCACTTTACATTGGAAAGGGCTCGGCCGCCCGTGGTCGGCGAGCCACCAATAGAAGATGATAGCGAAGAAGAAAAATGAGACCTGGAGGGCTGGACTAAGCTACGTACTGGAGGTGGAAACCAGACGATGTGGACCAGGAGTGTTGAACCTACGGAACGGATGCTACTAAATAAGGTGTAGCCCCATCTTAAGGCACTCAACCGAGTACTGGGCTGTACCACGATTTTAAAAAAAATGGCTCCCAGCAAATAATTTTGTAAAATATGTTAATAAAAATAAAGTTAAAAAAAGGCGATTATTGGCAGCGGTGGAATGCGCAATCCTGACGCACTACCCCACTGTTGCCGAACCCCGTATGGCAGCAATGCCCGGAAGTAACGACGCCGTATCGCCAGCAATGTTTCACTAAGTACCCTGTGATTCGTCTTGCTCTGATGATACGCGAGCGTTACCCCTTTTTGTCTCTCTGGATCTTGAAGGGTCTCTACTATCATTGTGCATGTCCTGTCTATTCCAATTCTTTCTGCTCGCTATAGACGCCAAATCGTCACCTAGATCACTGCGTGCCCGACGTACAAGCAATGGGTCTGTCTTATATTCACCAGGTGACCCGCGCCGATGTCTCCTTCAGTTTGCCGTCCCACTGCAAAGGTCAATGATCTTTACGGCCCATACAATTCCCGTTCAGTACAGTTCGCGTTCCAAGGCATTGTTGCGGGGTTCCGCATCGGGAAGATGCCTGCTGGCGTATGGTACTGGCCGTTCTCCCTCCTTAACTCTCCTGCGACTGCACCGCCCCTAGCGCGTTTTCGCTCGTGTCGGCAGTGTGTGTGAACTGTTTCAAAATCAGGGAAAGCCATTACTGGTTCTCGTTGCAGCTGTTCGATGCATTTCCTGATATTCTGTGCCATGCTTGGTGTCACCACAATTGCACTGCCTTTGTCTAATAAGTTGTTTAGGGGTACCAAGAGTTCTGCCATACCGGGGACATATCTCCTATATATGAGACATATCGCATGCGAAATCCCTTCACATCTGTGGTTACTGCCATCCTTTGAAGAGCTGAAACTTTTTGAATATCCGGCCTCTCCCCATCTCCGGAGATAGTGTGTCCTAGGAAATTAATTAGATTTTGTCTTAACACCGACTTTTCTCGGGACAGCTTTATACCAAATTTCTCAGACACGCTCCTTAGATGGTTTACGTGGTTTGCCTCAGAATTGCTAAACTCCAGCAAGTCATCCATGTACACTTGGCATACCGCTTCATCCAGTCCCCTCAAAAATTCATCCATCAGGCTCTGGAACCTCACTGGTGCGTTTTTGAGACCAAATAGCATCCTAGGGAAATCGAACGTAGTGTCCACGCTGAAATGTATGAGCGGTCTTATACTGATCTTTGGGATGCATTTTTATCTGGTGGTACACCGCCTTCAAATCAAGGGTGATAAAAATCTTCGCATCCCCTAACATGTCCAAAATATCCTCGAACCTGGGAGCGGGATACTTCTCGTCGACTGTGTCTTCAATTAGTTGCCGGTAGTCGACGACTATCCCATACTGTTCCTTGTTATCGTCCGGTATACTCTACTAACGCACGGCCCACAACGGGCCGTTAGGGTGAAGTACTATCGATAATGATCCCTTGCCTTCGGAGATTGTTTATTTCTTCCCCGAAATGTTGGCGAAGCGCCTGAGGCTATCATCATTCTTTTACATAGTTACTCTATCTTGAAGTGGACGGTTTTACCAGTATCGCCAAGCGCATGTCCCTCTTTAATGAAAATGTCATCGAATTCCCTGAAAATTTCGTCATTCCAACTGTTGGCGCGTATTACCGTGCCTACTCGTTCTTCTCGTAATTGCACCGATGTAATTTCGCCACCGTGCGAGTAGCCCTAAGAGTATCTCGAATGGGGCAAACCCCATGACTGTGTGAATTGAGTGATTGCAGGCTGCGATTGCTGGGGTCATTGCTTCGTCAGGTTCCAACCCCTTCTCTACTTGGTATACCCGTAAACGGTCACTGATTGTATTTTGAAGGCGTAGGAGGGCTATTCCTCCTCGGCTTTTGGGGTTTCATGGGGTGTTAATATGCCTTGTCACCTTCAGTATTCTCACTTTTTTTCCAGGATGGCCGCATTATTGAACTCTCTTCCACCGTCGGATGAAATTCTATCAGGGACTCCCTAAAATTGAAACCAGCTTCGTTGAGCTGTTAGCACCGCCTCCGCAGATTTATCCCACACTGGGTACGCTATGACCAACTTGCTGAATAGGTCAAGTACTTATTAAGTAATAAAAAGTAATTATCCATCTATATCCTTTCCAAGTGAAGGAATCCTCCTACAAATCGCAGAAGAAAGGAGTTATAGGATAATGTTTACAGGGTTTCTGGAACCTTTCCTGCCCTGCCACCTAGCAGGAAGGGGGAATGGGGTGATAGTTAGGAAAACTGGATTGAAGGAAGCAGGGAGGCTGTCATAGAATTTGATATGTCTCTGTGTGATGTGTTGTATTTTTGAGGTGTGGTTGAGGAGGCTGATGGGCCGGTAATCTACCGGATCAGCTTGATTGGAGGTAGATCCTACTTTACTTTACCTATACATTTGATCAGCTGATCTACTCGATTTAGAATCCTAGAATATTTTTGAAAAATGCTTAAATGTTTATTTGATTATTGCCTATTGACGTAGCCTCATTTTGAATTCTGAAAATTTATATGGGACTTGATCCAAACAGTTTTTAGGATTAATGTTTATGTATCTTAAGTTTTTAAAAATTTATTTATTTGTTTTGTTTTTTTAAACTTTTCTTGGTTTTAAGGGGTCTTCACTCAACTACTCCCACAGACGCTATCAAATCAGACCTAGAAGAAATTGGCCATAATGTAAGAAATATATCGTGCGTTCTTCACACCACAGAAAAATACCCACTGCCTTTATTCTTTGTAGATTCAGAGTCATCCCGAATTAACCCTGAAATATTTCAGGTTACAAGGATAGTTTACTCAACAGTTAAATTTGAGGAGCCCAGACAAAAACCTATTATTGTCCAATGCACCAGGTGTCAAAACTTAGGGCATACAAAGGCCTACTGCCATCATCAGACTAGGTGCGTTAAATGTGCTGGCCCTCACGCTACAGAAACCACGGGATGAACCGGCAAAATGTACTCTGTCAAAAAGATCATCCGTAGATCGGCGAGTATGAATTCAGACAAGCCCATGGATCAGGCTGCAGCAGCAGCCCAACTCATTGCTATACCAAAAGTTCACCGTAGCTTGCATCAAAATGCTCCCAATCATCTACCCTTACGGGTAAAATTGCCGCCACCACATCCAATCCCAGTTCCACCTCGTCCAGCTGCTCCAACGACTCCTCGTCCCAACCATTGAAATCCGAAACAGCTCCTCATACGCGGAGCTGGGGGATATATCACGACTAGCCCAGCCCTCACTCAGTGCATCTAGTCACACAAACTATCCATCCCAAACTCCTGATACATATCCTCATCACCAAAATCCAATGGATATAACTTCTACCCTCACATCCTTCCTGAAAGATCTTCATCCTCTAACATCCTATCCCGTGTTTCCACCTCCAATACCTATTCCATTCTCTCACCCAAAAATCGGACTTATTGGCCTACATCCCTCAAAAAGCGCCTTGATATATTTATCACCTCTCAGATTGCTCCCTCTCAAACCACTGTTGAATCCATGGACGACCTATCATCAGATCATAGTCCAGTTCTGCTTTTTTTACATTCATGCTTTGTACCAAAGCCCTCCGCCCCTTCATTGATAACAGGGGAGTTGACTGGGACAAATTTAAATGTGAAACGGAAGCTAAACTGGACTTAAACATTCGACTGAAGACAAAACAAGACATTGATGAAGCTATTGAAAAACTCACATCATCAATAAGAAGAAGTATAATTGACAACACATCGGCTTATAGGCTAATTAATAACAATATACAAAATAACCTGCCATGGCATCTTCGTATCTTATTAAGGGAAAAACGCCAAGCAAGAACGAAGTGGCATAGGACCAGATAACTAACTGACAAAACGTATTTCACCAAATTGACTAACAAACTAAAAGTAGAAATCAGAAAATACAAAATTCAAAATTTAATTAACTTTGCTAAAAATCTTACAACTACTGACAAATCATTATGGAGGGCCACTAAAAAACTGCTGAATTTCAAAGATTTTAACCACCCACTGCTCACCGAATCCCAAACCTGGATCAGAACTGACGCAGAAAAATCACATTCGGACAACAACTCTCAAAAACTTTTATTCCACATCCTGATATCCTTAGCCCAATTCATCTTGAATGTATTGAAGCAGAAGTAAATATTCCGCCCCAAATGACCCTCTCACCTAAAGCATTTCATCCTTCTGAAATATCTTGTATCATTCAAAGATTACCTACCCGCAAAGCTTCTGGATACGACCTAATAACATCCCACATTCTAAAACTTCTTCCTGGGAAAGCCATCCTATTCCTCACTTACATATATAACGCCGAACTCCGTTCCACATATTTTCCTGACCCCTGGAAATTATCTATAGTTAAAATGATCCCCAAACCCAAAAAGCCTCCAGAATACTCTTACCGTTACATCTCTCTATTACCGATCATGGGAAAAATAACCTGTATTTGAGTTTATTAGGGGAAATAAACTGTGGCAGCATTGCCAAATAAAATATCCTCCTCTTGTACATAAAGTAATAAAAAGAATTTACAGAAGATGGAAGTTTACATAAATAATTATCTTTAATAACACTTTAATTATTATCTTATAATTATTTTAGGCTTAATATATTTTTAGAAATGGATCACATTATCCAATAACATAACTTTTAATATCATCAATGTTGTAAAATTACAAATAATATATTAGTTGAATCTATGTTTCTGTTAATATTTAAATTAATAATAATGGATTACTTTTCTGGTGTTACCTTTGTGAAAACCCCCGTAGACGAAAAACATTTTCAGAAAGAGCAAGATCGTTCTCTGCCAGAATTGGTTAAGAAGTTTTCATCCAGTATTTCAGCTGAATTCAGTTCCTCTTTTAACATAAAGAAGTCTCGAAAAGTTATCAAGCCTTAGAAACTTTCAAGGAGAGACCGAAATAAGTAGATAAATCTTATTATTTATAAAATTCAATGTAGTTACAATATTACTAGATTCTATATTACTATTGAATAGCCTTCTAAAACTAAGCAATGGAGACATATCAGTATTCGAAACCACATCGATACTAGTCGTCTATTTCTATCGACAACTGCATATAATGAGCCCTGTGAACCATATGGTACTGTCAATTACACCCTTTGTAGGGTACCGATGGCAGAATACCAATGAATTTGCATTAAACTGGGTTGTGGAATCTATAATTAACTATAAATTGTGATAATATGCACCTATATTCTCTCCACATATATTTTACATATTTTTATTTTTTTCTATTAGACATTGAAAATATTATATTCCATTTAGTTTTGAAGAGGGGATAAGTTGTTATTATTTGAATTATTATGAGTTATTATTCAAAAAAATATCTCTTGTAACTTAAAAAAAAAACATATTTGTTAAATGATTAATTACTAACTTAGGTATTAAATTGAAATTTATGATATTATTAATTTATAGTAATTTATAATAAACACATCAGGTTCATATCAGTGTAAATAATCGGATGGTTTTAATGAATTCAATCATTTTCTCCTCGTGGTCGCCCAAGATCCTGGAGAGTGGTCGAGCAGTGCAACATTTTTCTATGATCCTTCGTATGTGTGAGATATAAACCAAAGTAATTGCCTCTTTGTAGAGTTGATGGTGGGCTTGAGTTATACACCGTTTACAATCGTCCTTCTGGTTAAAATCAATTCGCTTACCGTGTAGTTTTGGTTTTCAAAAAAACATTTTCAGTAGTAGCTATTGATTCTGATATTTTTCGATTAAGAATTAAAAATTATTGTTCTAAAAATTGTGACAAGTGCTAACAAATAGAAACAATTAAAAATATGTTTTCTTAGTTATACATA
>NW_027110005.1:79539-87801 GCF_000696795.3 Halyomorpha halys | reverse complement strand
ACTGGTTATTATTCAATGCAAATATAATAAAATAAAATTAGTAACTTTAAAATAGAATTATTTGTAAGTTATCATAATTTTTATCTTTATTGTCAGATGTCAACAAATAAAAATAGTTTTTTTATATTTCATTACATTTTAGTAATGCTTTTTATATTTCATCATCATCCCGAGCTCAACAATCCATTACTGGATCTTGGCTCCCTCAAGAGTTGTCCTGCAAGTTTCCTTATCCTTAGCACCCGTCACCATTTCCTGATTCCAAGGATTCTGGCATCGGGACTTACTCCATCACTCTATCTCAATCTTGGTCTACCCACTTAGTTTTTTCCACCTGGCTCCATGCTGTACAGCTTTCTTGGATTTGAGGTCTCGTCCAATCGTACAACTCGTACAAAGGCCCGCCCATCTCAGCCTAGCTATCCGGATGCATCTCATAACATCCGGTTCCTTGAAAAAGTTGGCCAGTTCCTGGTTTAACCATTCTTCACTGGGCCAAATATATTCCGAAGGACCTTCCTCTTGAAAATTAACATTTTTCATAACTTTTCTTCGTCAATGTCCATGTTTCACACCCTTAAGTCAGGACCGGTCCTATAAGGACTTCGTAAAGGAAAAGTTTATTTGCTCGGTGTAATAAGCGTTTTTTCATGTGCTTCAGAAGGCCATAACATATGTTTGCGGCAACAATTCTTTGGTTCATCTCCTGGCTCATTTCATTATCCGCAGTCAATACCGATCCCAAACATTTAAACCTATGAACATTTATACCAACTTGGATTGTTGGACCTGTTTGACAGCTGTCAGTTGTCATGTATTTTGTTTTTTTCCTCATTGACCTCAAGGCCCATCTTTCCTGCTGCTGCCTCTAGCGAACAGTAAGCATCCAGCATAGCCGTCAAGGATCTCCAAATAATACATATGTACGGCGTAAGCCAGTGTTTGTGTAATTTTTGTAAATAAAGTGCCTGCTGTCTGTATACCAGCATCTCTCACCACCCTTTCTATAGTTAGATTTAAGAGATTGCATGCTAGTGTATCACCTTTTCTCAGACCTCGTTCGCACTTGAATGTACTTGACAAATATTCTTGCTCTCCTACATGACAGCTGGTGTCCATCATTGTCGCTCTGGTAAACCTAATTAGCTTTGGTGGGATTTCAAGTTTTGCCATATATAATTTTTCTTGCCACACACTATCATATGCCGACCTGAAGTCTACATAAAGCATATGTATATTGAAGTTGTATTCATTCATTTTCTCGAGGATCTGTCTTAAACTGAACAGCTGGTCAGTGGTGGACTTCTCCCTAATGAAGGCACTCTGCAATTTGCCCAACCACTCTCTCCGCAAAAAGACGTAGCTTGTTATTTAGGATATTAAAGAATATCTTGTATATTGTAGGGAGCAGTGTGATGGCTTTATAATTGTTATAATCTAAGGGATCATCCTTTTTCATTGTGGGGCATATAAGGCCAGTTCTCCATTGTTCTGGTATAGCTTCCTCTATACATGCCTGTATTATGAGATTATGCCATTTTTTTATGGTTCCAGGCCTCCCTGCCGGAGGAGTTCAGCCTGCAGACCATCAATTCCGGCAAATTTATTGTTCATTAGCTGCATGATGGCGTCAAGGACGTCTTCCTCATCTGCAGACTCTATATCATCGTCAGCATGCTGCTCATATTTAAAACCATCATTATTTTGATTGAAACGATCCCGGTAATGTCCTGTCTATCTTTCCAGAATATCAGTTTAATCTGACAACAGAAAGCCATCTTTATTCCGGAGCTAACTTAACCTAATGTACGCTTTCCTTCCCTCATTTACACTTTCGTAGAAATTTCTAATGTCTTTTTGTTTCTTGGGGTTTTTGCACTCTTCTATCCTTTTTTTCCATGCCCTCTTTTTTTACCCTGTGGATATTTTTTTCCTCCTTCTGCTTCTTTCCATATTCTTCTGTCAGATTCCTTGTTCTTCCTCTACTGATCATACACCGATAAGCTTCATTTTTATCCTAGATGGCTTTCCTGCTCTCTTCATCGTCCCCATTAGTCCTTTGAGTTTTTACTTCTTCCTTACCTAAACCCTCCTCAGATACAGATATTATATAGGTCTTACAAGACTTCCACATTTGGTCGATTTTATTTTCTTCAACATGTTGGTCTTCACATGGGTCCATCAAAAGTGCGAACAAAAGCTTCTAGGCATGTTGGGTCTTTAAGCTTGGTGATATTGTACCTAACAAGTCATTCTCCTTTAACTTTTCTTGCATTTGATGTGCGTGCTTTGAGGCTGGCCACTACCAAATAGTTATCCGAGTCCACATTCCCGCTTCTAAAGGTTCTTACGTTGAGGAGATTGTTTCTATCCTAGAGCTTATCAGAACATGATCGTTCTGATTTACAGTTTTGCCATCGGGTAATCTTCATGTAGCCTTATGAATTCGTTTTAACCTGAATAGTGTGCTGTCCACAGTCAGTCCTAAGGATGCAGCAAAACTGAACAATTTTAATCCGTTATCATCGGTTTCATCATACAGGGTATGGGATCTTATTACTGGTTTGCCAATTTGCGCATTGAAATCTACAATTCATAATTAATCTACAAGGAATAATTTGATGTCATGCCGGAGGCACTTATCAGTCGCTTTTTCTAATTCAGCATAAAATAATCCTTTACCCTATCTTCAGCGTAAGAAACAGCCCTTTATACCACAGCTCCACATAAATCACGACTAACCCAGCTCTCACTCAGTACTCAGTACCTTACTCAGTCACGCAAACTATCCATCCCAAACTCCTGATCCATATCATCATGACCAAAATGCAATGGATATAACCTCTATTCTCACATTCTTCCTGAAAGATCTTCCAGAAACCATCAAAACCCCTCATTAACCTTCTCAAAAGAATCCTATCCAAAATCCCGCTTAACTTCCCACGATGAGCATAAAATCCCTTGCTGTTTAGCTGTCAAGCTGGAATGCTAATGGCCTAAGAAATCACCGTGATGAACTCAACTTATTCCTACATGATATAGCCCTCCTGACTGAAACTCATTTCACACAAAAGACACACTTTTACATATGTGACTACATCACTTATAGAGCAGACCATCCAGACAACACTTCCCATACTGGTTCTTGCATCCTTATCCCATTTCCTTATTCCTTCCAATCCAACTAATGGTATTCACTCAAACTCGGTTGTCATTTCAAATTCCCCTTTCCATATTACCTTTTCAGCTGTATACTGTCTTGGTAATAACCATTCTTATAACCTCCTTGATTTCTTATTCCGAACCCTCGGACCGTGCTTAATTGTTAGAGGAGACTATAAAGCACCATTGATGGGGATGCCGCACATCCTATCTCGTATTTTCACCTCCAATACCTATTCCATTCTCTCTCCCAAAAATCCGACGTATTGGCCTACATCCCTCAAAAAGTGACCTGATATCCTTGACATATTTATCACCACCCAGATTTCTCCCTCTCAAGCCATTGTTGAATCCCTGGACGACCTTTCAAGATCATAGTCTAATTCTGCTGTTTTACATTCAAGCTTTGTACTTAAGCACTCTGCTCCTTCATTGATAACAGGAAGATTTGACTGGGACAAATTTAAATGTGACCTGGAACTAAACTGGACTTAAACATTAGACTGAAGACAAAACACAATGTCTTGTTGATGTAGAAAATAGAAAATACAAAATTTAATTAACTTATAATCATACTACTGACAAATTTTTATAGAGTACCACTAAAAAAAAAATGCTGAATTTCAAATATTTTAACTTCCCCCTTCTTATCGAATCTTAAATCTGGACCAGAACTTACGCAGAAAAATCACAAACATTCGGACAACACTTCTCTAAAACCATTATTCCACATCCTGATATCCTTAACCCAATTCACCTTGAAGGTATTAAAGTAGAAGTAAACACTCCACTCCAAATGACCCCAAAGCTTCTAGATACGACCTAATAACATCCCACATCATAAAAATTCTTCTTCGAAAGCCATGCTATTATCTATAGTTAAAATGATTCCCAAATTCCAAAAGCCACCAGAATACCCATCATCCTATCGGCCTATCCCTTCATTACCGATTATGGAAGAAATTCTCGAAAACCTCATTTTGAAACGCCTACACCCCATCCTAGATTCCATTCATATAATCCCTGATCACCAGTTTGGATTCCGAACATCCCACTCCACTATCCAGCAATGTCATCGTGTGGTGGACATTGTCTTGTCTTCTTTGGAGCGAGGAATGTACCGCGCGGGAGTCTTTTTTGATGTAGAACAGGCTTTTGATCGAGACTGGCACCTAGGACTGCTTTACAAATTAAATCCCTACCTCATACATACTTTCTCAACACTCATTCATTTTTCATTGATAGATTATTCCAAGTAAAACTCTATGGTTCATCCCTCTATTCTCAGTCCGCTGATGTCCCTCAAGAGAGTATCCTCGGTCCCTTCCTCTACACCGTCTATATAGCTGACATCGCAACGAATCCTAACACAATCCTCACCACGTATGCCGATGACACATGTGTGCTCGCAGTTAACCTTTAATTATACCCCCCCATTAATTGTATCTCAAAATCTCCAATCCCATATCACAGCCCAAGATTGGTGTTAATTGGAGGATTAAGATAAATTCCATCAAATCCCATCAAATCACCTTTACCCTTCGTCGTAAACCTACTGACTGCCGTACAGTTTCATTTAATGATGTTACTCTTACCCCTGTCGAACAGATCCGCTACGTTGGACTACATTTGGACAAGCGATTAACCTGGAATCCTCACACCAGACTGAAAAGACAGGAAACTGCACGTCGATTTCGACTATTACAGCACTTACTTGACAAACGGTATAAACTTCCAACACATTACAAAAGACTGATCTATATGACTGTAATAAGGGCAATCTGGACATATGGAGTTGAGCTTTGGGGCTCCACTAAACCTTCGAATGCCTCTCGTATTCAATTCTTACAATCCAAAATCCTTCATCAAATCCTCAATGCTCCTTACTTTGTCACAAATAAAGTCATATATAAAGAACTTAATGTTCCCTATGTAACCGATCTAGCCCGAACCAGATATCACTCCTTCCATTATAAACTCTCTAACCACTCAAAACCCCTAGTTTCTAATCTTGCATTCTCTTCCATTCCTGACAATCCTCCGAGGCGCCTGAAAAGAAGATGGCCACGAGACCAGCTAATGTAAAATATCATTAGAGTGCTACCAATGGGTAGTTTCTCTACACGCCTGTAACACTCCAATTTAACTTAGATCAGATTTACTAAATGTATTATAATGTACAGTTGTAAATAACAATATATAAATATTTAAAAAAAAAATTATAACCCAAACTCTTCAATCCCATATCACAGCCCACGAAGAATGGTTTCGTAATTGGAGGAATACAATAAATTCCAACTAATCCCATCAATCACCTTTACCCTTCGTCGTAAACCTACCGACTGCCATACATTTTCATTTAATAATGTTGCCCTTACTCCTGTTGAAACTCAAAGCCATGAAATCAAAACCATGTTATGGTAGGCTAATTTATTATTATATTGTATAAAGTTTTATGAGATTGTAATCTCAATGTAATAAAGCATGATATGGCTTTTTAAGGAACTAGTAACTTCAATGATTTATGAATGTTCTCTAATCATTTTACTTTAAGACGACTAGAAGGATTACCAGAGATCTCGAAAAGTTGTCACAAGTAGGTTGAATTAAAAGTGTATGTTTTGTGTGAGCAAGAAGTTTATAATTAATGGATCTCAATCTACTTCAGGAAAACCTATAAAAACAAGTAAAATATTGTTATCATTCTGGGTAATTTATTTTTGTCATAATAAGAAGCATATTATTTAAACTTATGGTTCTTTGGACTCATGGTCGTCAGGATCAGAAGTAAACGGAATTAGGTGGTTTTTGGTAACGCCGAAGCTTAATTCAGTAGGTTAAATGAACCCTCATAATAGTATCATAAAAGATATTTTTGTGGTGAAATGAAAGTTTAAAACGATCATCAAAAGAAATTTGGAGCATTTAGAATAAACAAGTAGATTCTTGTCATTTAAAACTTTTATGAATACTATTACATTTAGATTACAGAAGGTATACGAATGAAAGGCCTTGTGTAATTTCTTCTAATTTAAATAAATAATACGATTGCATCTACAACGCGTTGCGTTGTAGATGCGAGATCTCACGTTTTCATTTAATCGTATTGATTTTTAGTAGCAATCGTGAAGTGAATCAGAAAATCGATGTGAGAATCCTCCCTTCAGCTGGAGTAAACATCACAAAGGCCTGTTCTACAATTAAGTCCCAACGATAACTTGAAACTTAATTACGTTTGCACGTGCGCTCTACACCCGACACGATAGTTGCGATTCCACCCACAGCTCCATCGCTGCCCTATATTGGTGCCACTTCGGATCTAATTGCACAGCGCGATATGAGCACTAACACTGTATGGCAGCAGTATACACCGCCGGTAATTTAGTGCGATTGGTAATCAAATGAATCTGATTAAATTTTACTGTAGATCGTGTTATTGAACAACCATACATATACTGTTATCGCTTATCCTATATGACTTATCGCTAATTTAAATAGAATAAGTTTTTGTTTTATTACTGGATAAACACACACCCCAGTGTGGAGTAGCTAGTCTCCCATCGGGCGTCGCGCCAGGTGGCGGATAGGGAGATTCTCACCAGATATGGCGGGAACCGGGGAAATAAAATACCCGGGGTGGACCAAAACTAGATTCAAATCTAGGCGCGACGGTTCCTAGAATAGACGGCGTACTGGTCAGCGTCTGTTTCAAAACCTGGCAGGTATAAAATACGAAAAATAACATTCTTGCTCTTTCTTCTGGTCCAATTGGAGTAGCAGGTCACCTATATTAATTTTCCGGACCTTGGTGATTGAAGAGGGCATCTCCACCGTTGTCGGATCTTCTCTTACCTTTCGCAGGACATCTGCGTAGGACTGGCTATCTGATATTTTTACAATCACGGCATCGGGCCTCGGAGGCTTGGGGCGAAGTTTCTTCCTGAATCTTTTTCGTACTTCCTGCCATTGATTCTGCTGTTCTCCACGTTGAGCTGCCGATCTCTGAGGGTGTTCTATGTTTTGGTGCACAGGTTATAGATTGGGTGGGCGGTTTTCTTCATTTTCCTCCTTTTATCGTCCGCCGATGAAGGTGTTGTAACTGTCCCCTCTGTTTTGACTGCGTTTTTTCTCGGTGGACTTATCTCCTTAGTTTGAGTGTGACCATCTGCTGTTTTGATTGGGAGTGCAGCTGTTTCCAACTTTTCGTAGTATAACTGAATTTCACAGTCATAACTGCTTATCTTGCCGTGTACATTGTTCTTCGAGCGAATAAAGGGGAGTAGCTCCTTTATCATGCTCCCAAGATTCTCCACCACTTCTGTTGTGCTTAATCTTGTGGTATTAGAGCCCGCTTTCGCATTCCCTAACGACGCCAGTACTGGTGTTCGTGCCCCTGCACCATAGCACAATTGACATTATTTTCCATCACTTTCTTAAGGACTGTGATCGCGTCATGGGCAGAATTGAGGCGAAAAAATCAGAATACCTTCTGGACAGAGGGGACGCCGAGAAACTGCAGTGGTTTTGCGGGTGAAAAGAAGCATCTTTAATCAGATCCAAGCGGACGAAGGGACATCATGGAGCACGGTAAAGGAGAGGCTGAAGAAAGCGTTATAAGAAAGAATTAAAAAAAAAAATGTTTAAATCTGAATGTGTGCGCAAAATACTCAAGTGCGATCAATCATTCACCAAGGTCCGGTTATGGGCTAATTAATGTGAGTCGATGACACTTTGGGATGTGCCCTCAAGAAGAAAGAATTACTTTTACTCATTAATAAAAAAAAAATTAATTTATTTAATATTTGAGTAGTAAATATTAACAAGTAAAAGAAGCTTTTAACAGAGGTACTTTTCTTGATTTATGATCAGAAAATGTATGATATACTTCCTCAAAGTCTATTTATATAAGTAATTAACTTTCTATTGACTTCAGTCATAATTGGCTTTTTTAACGTTATAAATATACATATATAAGTTATGGACTGAGTCAGCAGTTTCGCCAATACTTAACTTATATATATTGGCGAAAGCAAAATGTCAAAAAAGAGAAGGAATAAGGTCTAACACGCTAGAACTGCTGTAAAATACTGGCTTTATTGT
>NW_027110005.1:72898-77600 GCF_000696795.3 Halyomorpha halys | reverse complement strand
TCCGCCTCTTTCTCGGTTCCTGTATGCTCTCAATGGTTACCATGTTATGCTCCTTAATGGTTATCACCCGGAATGGCCCCTCATAGCGCCAAGATTCCTTGCTCTTATTGGACCCTAAACGGCGATACACGACAGTCCCAATTCTAATGTCTCCCATCACATCACGAAGGTTTAGTTCTGTCGTTCCACTCGCCGACGTTCCTTCGTCTCCCTTGCAGGCCAAAGAGGACTTCAAAAGGTGAAAACCCCGTAGTGGTATGAATGGAGTGATTATACGCGGCTATCGCCCTTACCATTGCATCATCCGGCTCCAGCCCCTTGTCCGCAAATGGTCACTCAGAGTGCTATGCAGCCGTTCTATACCCCCTCTACTTTTAGGATGACCTGGGGTGTTAATATGCCAGTCTACCTCTAACGTCTTCATCTCTCCCCTAATTGTGGCATTATCGAATTCCCGAACCCCGTCTGAGGAAATTCGCCCTGGGACCCCATAAAATTGGAACCATCTTCTCAGCGCGACTATTACTGCCTCCGCTGTCCTATCTTGAGCCAGGTGGGCCATGGCCACTTTGCTAAAGAGGTCGATGACTGTTATCCATTTGAATCCTTTCTATGTAAATGAGTCAATCTGGATGTCATTAAGTGGTTCCAATGCAGTGGTTGTTTCCTCTTGCTCGGCCTTAGGCGGGTGGCGGTCGTACTTCGTACTTAGGCATATATTGCAACCTCCTATCACTTCCTGAACCGTCTTCTTCATTCCCCACCAAAAATAGCGATGTTTGAGGGCCTGTAACGTGGTTTTTCCTTGGTGGTGAGCTAGAGTAACCTCCTTTTGCCGTTCTCCGTCTCGCACAGTCTCCACCATCATCGTGCAGCGGATAAACGTCCTATCAATCCCCACTTGTTCCAGTCTCCACAGCCCTTTGATTTTCTCACATATGACCTCATTCCCTACGTAGAGATATTAAGTTCTTCCCGCCTTCGATGCATCCAGCGCCCGACCTATCTGATCATCTCTCGCCCCTGGTTGTGACCATATGTGGTGTTGATCGAGGGTTTCCCATACTTGGAGTATTCCACCTTCATAAGGCCGAAAGTCCTTGTTTTCCAAATTATCTGCAGTTTCTTGTCGTTCACGATCTCGTCTACCTCCTCCATCTCGGACGGTCTATATCCCGTAGAGCTATCGTCCCCTGACGACGGAATTCCTTCCTCCCGCGACTGCGTGTTCGGAGTCTTCCCTTCCCCTGGAGTCCATTCTCTTAGGAATTGTCTGACAGCCCCCGATGGTTCTCGTTGTTCTCCTCTACCGCATTTATGGTTATTGCCCGAGACAACCAATCCGCGACCACGTTCTCCTTCCCTGGCCTATAGGCTATCTCCATATTGAATTGCCTTAGCAGCTCCTTCTAGCGAGTGATGCGCTCAGAAGACTCCTTCAGTTTTCCTACCCACTGAAGAGGTCGGTGGTCGGTATGGATCCTAAACCGCCTCCCAAATACGTATGGTCGGAAGTGCTCCACCGCCCACACAATCTCTAATAGTTCACGCTCTAGGGAACTGTAACGCGATTCCGCGTCCGACAATTTTCTGCTTCCGTATGACACTGGGTATTCCATGCACCGTTTGATGTAATTCTCCATGGCCGGCGTTACCACTATACGGGTACCCTTTTTCAGGAGATTGTTAAGAGGGACAAAATTCTCCGCCATCTCCGGCACGAAACGTCGGTAATAATTAAGGGCCCCCAACAACCGCCTGACCCCTTTTACATCCCTGGGGACTACCATTAGTTGTAGAGCCTCCACTTTGTGCGCATCGGGTTTAACCCCGTCCTTCGAGATGATGTGCCCCAGAAAACCGATCTCCTCCTGACCCAACGACGACTTTTCTCGAGTCAATTTGAGTCCAAACTGGCGAATTCTGTTAAATACGGTCTCTAAGTGTTCTGTCTCTGACTTACTAAAAACTAATAAATCATCCATGTACACTTGACACATGGACTCATCTATACCCCTAAGAAATTCATCCATAAGCCTCTGAAAGGTGATGGGGGCGTTCTTCAGTCCAAATGGCATTCGCGTAAACTCGTAGTGGCCCCGTTCGAACGTAAATGCTGTTTTCAGTTGGTCTCTTGGATGCATGCTTATTTGATGATACCCAGCCTTGAGATCCAGAGTGGTAAATATCGTCGACCCACCCAACCTATCCAGTATATGATCCAACCGGGGAATAGGGTACCGCTCATCCACCGTATTCTAGTTTAATTTTCGGTAGTCGATGACTACTCGGTACTTCTCCTTTTGCTCCCCCGCGACTGCTTTCTTTTTTACAGCCCATATAGGGCGAAGTGCTATTCACAATAATGCCTTGTTCCCTTAAGTTCTCAATTTCCTCCCGTATATGCTCATGTAGTGCCTGTGGATATCGACGTTCCTTTACATAGGTTACCTTTTCCCGCTTTAGCTCTATTTCATGCACCGTCTCCCCCGTTGCTGATAACAACTCCCCTTCTTTAAAGAAGATATCCTCAAACTCTTGCATGATGCCCTGCCTCCAATTTCCTTCCCTACTAATCGCCCCCACATGTACGTTACCATCCTTCCCCAATCCCTGACACGGAAATGTGTACCCTCCTATTTTGATATCCCACCGTCCTGCTGTATTTTTAACTCTTGCGCCCGCTTTACCCAACAGATCACATCCTATATATAATTGCGTTATATTCCCGCGGCATCTCTTTGACCACATGTACCGTAATTGAACCGGTTAAACCTCACCGACTCAACCCCATACTTGGCTCCCCTTCGACGCTCGGGCCCACCCAGGGTGACTAACCTATAATTACATACATTCACCTGGGGTGTCTCCTCTCCTCCTCTCAGCCTGTCTAACGTTCCTCTGCACACGATGGTGTTTGAACTCACGGTGTCGATAAGGCATCTCACTCCTCCCATGCAGATAATAGGCAGGCCGCCACGCTTTCCTTCGACGCTGCAACTCACCAACACGCGACCGCCTCTCCCCTGGTACACACCTCAGATATCTTCTTGTTTTCTTCCTTCATCCTCCGCCGACCTTTCTCCTCTTCTCAGATTTTCAAACCTTTTCTCACCTCCTTCCAGCTCTACTTAGGATTCTTCTCCCCATTCTCTGAGCGTTCACCTCCATTGGTTCGCCCTGGTTCATATTTCTTCGCCTGAATATATACGGACAATTCCTCGCCATATGTCCTTCATTCCCGCACTCGTAGCATTTTGTACGGGGGCACTGCGCCACCAGGTGTCCAGTCCTGCCACAGCCATGGCATCTCCGGTCCTTTCCCCTTTCGCTATCTTTCGGCTTGCCACCCTGGTTTGGTCGCCTTTCTCCGGTCCCACTTCTTTCCCTTCCGCTCTCTCGGAGCTCTCTCCTTCTCCATGAGCTTGGTGCAGCTTTCGCTATAAGATATGCAACCCTTGTCCAGCCGGCCTCTTCAATTCCCGTCCTAGCTTCTTCCTCTCTTGCGCTGGCGTCCATCATTTCTTGGGCACATTCCACAAAACTGCGCTCCCTAGGCAAGCCCTCTCGTTTCCCTGTCTCTCTGGCCAACTGCACTTTTAAGATGATTGACAGGAATTCCATGATACCCTGCACCTCCGCTATGCTCCTCGTCTCACTCATCTTATCCGTAATTTGATTGAAACGGGCGAGAAGGATTTCAGCGAACTGCCGATTGCTTTGTCTCGACTTCTTCTCTTCCCGGAACATCCGGAAAATGTCCTCTTCAGGTGTCCATCTGCCCTCGCCAAACGCCTTTTTCAGTCTCTCCTTCACCAGGCTCCATGGCGTTTCCTGATCCGCCTGGATATGATTCAGGATGTTTCTTTTTATTCAGCAAATCACTGCCGCCCTCAACGACATCGCATTTGTCCCGCTCAGCAAATTTTCCTCTTCTTTCACCGCTATACGTGCTATCAGGTGATCTCCGCCTTTAATAAAATGATTTAGCTCACCAACCTCTCCGGTGAATATCTCTAAATCTGAAACAGCATTCCTCAATTCCGGCGCTTTCCCAGTGCGAACCTTAATCAATTCCAGGGTGGTCGCATGTACTGACGCCAAGGTCGTTGTCGGTAGTGGCGGAAGTCCCTGCTCTTGCGATTCCACCATTGTCGCTGCCTGAGTATTTTCGGGTACTGTCAGAACCGCTGCTCTCAAAATATTCTCCATAAAATATTCTCAGCCTAAGCTAAAACAAGAAAAGTCTCGAAAGAGAGAGAAGAGAAAAAAAAAACAATTCCGTTACTGCCTTCGTATTACGCGGTCTGGACCCGGATTTCGGCACCAGTTATGATGAGTCAGAACTCAAGAGTTAAAAAAGGAAAATAAGGGCACGAAATGAGACACGCAAGCTCAACTAAGATACTACTTTATTCTTCTGTACAATCCTCTGTTTATACCTTCTGGCTTGTTTACATGGGGAATTTAGGTATTAAGACTCATATAACACCTATGCTCTGTTTTTAACTTATATATATATATATAAGTTATAATACGGCAAGGCGTATTGTCCGCCTTAATACTCCCTACCCATGTAAATAAACACCAGAATGTATATAAGGAGCATTGAGAGAGCAAATAAAAGAGTGTTATTCCTGTAGTATTGCGTACCGTTATTCTGCCCAACTTCCTACTTTTTTTTAATATTATTCCTCCGACA
>NW_027110005.1:59973-66448 GCF_000696795.3 Halyomorpha halys | reverse complement strand
ATATGAATAGACTTTGAGGAAGTATAAATAGACTATGACACATACCAAAGTTTTATAGACTTCCATATACTTAACCCATCACCGGGCCTTGGTGAATGGTTGCGCACACGTTACAATTATGTTTTAATATATACGGTATGGAAGTACAAATAAGATTATTTTTCATTTTATGAGATTTTTGGATTGTGCGAAAAACTTATAATTATGAGGGAGGTTTTATTTTTTTCCCAATCAATTACGTTGGTTCATTTTCGAAAATAATAAACCTAAAAAAATAAATTAGGAATTTTTGCAATTAACACTCCCAATTCAGTATTTCGGTTAGTTTGACATTTTTCACGCATTCACCTGGTGAATTTTCGCTAATTGAGTCATCATTCCTTAATTCTGGCAGTGGCTCTCAGATTTTGAGATTTTATAACTATGCCATAAAGTCTTACTTCTAATTTCTTTTCATATATCTGCATTTGAGAGTTTCATGGTGCTGGTGATTAATGCTCCACCCCTGTACTGCATTTGTAAGTCGATATGCTGTGCATTTACTAATATTTTATACTATACCTAATTCATATAAATATTTATCTTCATTTTATACCAGCATGCTGAATACAGACTTGAAGGAGAAAACAGTTCTTCAAACTTTATATGTGCCGATTTGGCCAGAACCAGATACCGTTCATTCCATAATAAACTTCTCAACCACCCAAATCCACTTGTTTCTAACCTGGCTTCTCCTTCATTACCTTATAATCCTCCTAGGCGTCTGAAAAGAAGATGGCCTCGAGCTCTTCTTCTCTAGAAATGTTATTGGAGTTCTATCAGTGGGTAGATTCTCCACATGTTTTTATCATGTTACTATGTCACCTACAGCAAATTTACTTGTTGTATATATGTGTATACAGTTGTAAATATCAATAAATAAATTATTAAAAAAAACAAAAAAAACCGACCCCTTCCGTTTTATAAAAAAGATCTTTCCAACTAATCAAACAATGCTTTTATCACTGTACATTTTGGTCTTTTGTCTAAAGTTCCATCTTCGGAATTTTTCAAATATTTCTCTTCTCCAAGGATTTCTTTTGTAATTCCTTATCTTTAGGGAGAAATTCATTACCAAATTCGTTCCTTGTAGTTTACCCATTATCATATATTGCCCTTCTATTGCTCATGTTATTTTTGTTTTCAAACTGTATAAATAAAGTACTCATTCTTTTGATTTCATAGATTGACGTTCAATACATCCAAGAATTTTCTTCTTAGCCAATTTCTCACTCAACAATGAGCATCCTCCTTTGTAACTAATGACTAAATGCAATAGCAGCAGCACTTCACTTCTTTTTGTCTTTGAACCACACCACATAACAATAATTACAGACTCATTAAGCTCGTTAAAAGGTTTAGACTGTAAGTATCCAGAGCATCCGAAAATTTCTTGCATCCATTTTTATTTAAATACTTTACACAATATGGGTATGTCAGTCACATTTATATGGGTTCCAAGCCACGTAGAAATCACAGGAAACTAACTAGCCGATCACGCTGCAAGAGAAGCACTCGCAATTCCGGGACGGGGTAAAGCAATTTTAATTCCATCAGAAATGAGAAAACCTCTTGGAAAGGATGTCCAAGATAAATGGAAATGTTTGTGGAATGAAAGCCCAATGAGTAAATTAAAAATTATTAAAAAGGATATCAAGCTCTGGGGTACCTCCAGTCGCAAATGCCGTAAAGAGATTATCACAACATTTACTGGCAAAAATATAACATTGAACAGATGAAAAAAAACCATAATAATAAAATAAATAAATAAAATACTCATATTAAAAAATAAATAAAATATAAATGCCGTTGATGGCCAATGAAGTTTGGCACCACTAAACAAAAACAAACAAACACTCAATAATGATAAAGAACAAGCTATGGTTTGTTTTTCTGAATTTGTTGTTTTAAATAATAATATAATTGAGAACATTATATAAATTGTAAATAAATCAGATCGAGTCCCCGGCCCTACCCGGGATTTTTTCAAGCCTATAAATATGCAATACTCACTCACAACCTCCCCATTTGTCGGGCATTTGTGAGTCCCGTAAGCCAATGGGTGGCACTCATAAAAATAGGCGTGGTAGTGACGAATCCACCCTATGAAAACCTCGTCATGAGACGCGTGATGTATGAGGTAGTGGTTCCAGTTGTCGGACTCCTCCTCTCTTCTTTAAAAGACATTTTTTTTAAACTGCGAAATGATAACCAGACGGGTTTTTCGGCTGACTTACCGACAGAAGACATCAGAAACAATTATATTTTTGTACTTCCAAAACAGCTCAAGGCTATTCTTTGTTTTTAGGAGGATAATAAGGTCCTAGGCCACGGCTGGATAGAAACCATTCTATTAAAACAGCTACCTAGGAGAGGATTAGCTCATTTGACAAAACTGTACATCTACTGCCTCCGGTTGAGATACTTCCCTGAGTATCTATTGCAGGTTCTTCTGTAACCCGCTAAGAACGAATCCCAATTTGCCTACTATGGACAAATAAGCTTGTTTCCGCACCTGGGGTGTGTTATTGAGAAAATTATTCTTAATTATCCCAAAACCTACTGCTACCCTACGGAGGTAGAGCTAATCCTATTGGGACAGACTGGCTTCCAAGCCGGCCTCTGTTCGGATCACTACCTGGCGAGAGATTGGCCAGGTGTGAGGGACAACAAGATTTATAAAACGTTAAAGGATGCATCGGAGCCAAGAGAAAAACCATCTTCACGTACCCACGTACGTGGTACTATCGTCTGGGACAAGACTAATAAGTGTGAACACGACGTTCGTCCTTTGTAAGCTGATGTTGGAAAGAGGTGTCCGTAGCATATATACAGCATATGCATACAGCGTCAGGATAAAACAAATCAATGCGAAATCTTGGAGATCCTGCAAGCGTTAAAGAAAGGTACTTTTGCTGTGGAATGAAGAAGGCAAATATGGAAGTTATATGAAATTGCGAAGTTTTTCTACGCACTAACTGTGACAGACACCCACCAAAAGGGAGAGAAGAGGAGACACCTACCGCAGATGCACCACTCACACTTTCACATGGATAGGATTGAAATGGATAACCACAATTAATCTCTTCAGTAAGGCGGCAATTGCGCTCCAGGTGCAGGACAGATCGTCGGAAGTATTGCTGGAAGCTCTCTGAATGTAGTTTTGATTTTACGGAGTTCCGGAGCGCATCTCATCAGATTCAGGGAGAGAATTCGACAATGCCATGATTCGAACAAAAATGTGGGACCTTCGTGTAAGATAGCATCTCAGCACACCAGGGCAGCAAGAGTAGAGAAGGCATAGAGCGGTTTCATGGCAGGTTGAGTGACCATCTTTGATTATATCAGCACGACCAGGGACTAGAACCGAAAGTGAAAATGTCTAAGGCAATTGCGACATACAATCATTTCGTACATACAGTTGCGGGTTTTTCACCAATTGAGATCTTTGGTTTTTGCGGACACAGGTGGGACTATATAGGCACTTCAGCGGAAGGTGAGGAAATACATAACAGCCATGTTGCTCGAAGAAAGTTATATGAGAAGGCACAGGAAGTAATAGAAAAGGGAAAAAACCAGCTGGAGAACCTAAAGGTCACAGACATGATGGAAGCGATCAAAATCGGGATCCAAAGTGATAATTATTAAGGAATATTGCTACAGTATAAAGTATCAGAGAACCAAAAAAAGAGGAGAACTGTTCATACTGAACAGTTAAAACTACCAGCAATGACAATATAAAAACTGAAACGTTCTCATATTGCCAGGTGCCACTAGATTATATTACAAAAAACTTAGTTATTTATTCTATTTATTATTTTTTGCTTTAATATTTTTAAATATTGTTTTCTTTTTTCTATTTTAACTTGTTCATGTTTTGTATGAAGGGTTCATTTATTTTATTTTTAGGTTTAAATTTTATATATGTATAGCAATTACTTTGGTGAGCTTGTGTTTTTTTTGTTTTGTTTTTTCCAGTGATATGTGTATAGGAATTTATTTTTATTGTAAATAGTTTTTCTTTAATGTGTTGAATGTACGATGTAAGAATTAAGGAGCTTATGTATAACACTGCTTAAAAGACAACCTAAAATACTAGATAAATATTTTTAATAATTACTAATGAGATAATAACTTAGCTTCAATTAAATTAATGTATCTTTACCAATTTTCCTTGTTTATACTTCCCAGAGGTGCATTTACTACTTAATCGCTTGCTTTATAACATGTCGGTTACTAAAGGATGAAATACTACATTATTCATTACAGACTACCTAAAATATATTTCCAATTATTCTTCCATTGAAATATTTAGTCCACCATTTATAATGTCAACTGGAAATTGTACTCGTTTCTGTGATAATGCTAAGAGAGATTTATTGATTAGTATTTTATGTGGTACTAAATACATAGAGACTAAGTATGTCGTTCAAATTTATATTTCAAATCAATTTTTATTTATCTTTATTATTTTTCTGGCGTTAAGACTATTTAAAAATAAATTTAATTGTGTACATGATTAAACTAATCCAAATCATAGCCGGTAATGCTCATCTGCTGAACTGAGTCCGAAATCAGTTATACATACACTTAATTTATATATTTCTCTAAAAACACTGAAACTGTTTCTTCAGAACTTCTTCCCGAAGTTACTTCAGAAAAAGTATGCTATATGCATTTCCTCTCTGGGACTACTGGACCATTTTTTTTTTTTTTTCAATATTTGATGCTTCGAATTTAACTCGACATTACCATTTGCCATTCTGCTTCAATAGTGTGGCTGATTTGAGTTTTCAAAATGCAAGTATTCAGAAAAATCAATTGTATAGAGTCAGCCTGGCCACTATTTTAAGGAAAGAATACAGGAGATGGCCAGTGAAAATAATAACACTATTAACAAAGAATAGAAGAGTATCGAGGTCCAGTGTCCTCAATAAGGAACCTAACTAAAAGATAGCTTAGTTAGTTAGTTAGCTCTTGTTTTTTTAAAAAATAGATCTGCCATATCTATCTTACAACAGAGATACTAGATATTTCCTTTATTTATATAGAAAAATCAACGGTTTTAGCTAAGTTGTTGCAAAATATAAGATTTGTATTGTGAGCCACGTTGGTTATTAGCTAACTGTCTGGGCATAATCTTTAAACTTGTTGGTATTCAGTCAAAATTATTTAAGGGGATTATCATTTAAATGAAATTAATGATTTTGAAAGGTGTAAAATTCACATATATTCTTACATTACGTGTTCATACTACAGTGATAAACTTGGTATTTCACTTTTTCCGAAATTCAGTGGTGTATCAAGTAGTACTGCACCTCGGGGTGAAATTTTTGTTGTGTCCCATTTGACTAACACAGACTCTAGAAGAATTTTGGTTACTTTTATCTATTTCTCTTAATTTGAAAAGTCACTTAGTGATTTTTCAATGTTAAAAACACAAAGAGAATTGATATTGATGACGGTCCGAGAGCTATATGTGCTTGGTCAATTAGCAAATCATAATAAAATTTATTTCATGTTTAAAGTCAATCTTTTAAGGATTGTTTTGTGCAAACGTTTTATTATTAGTCAGCTGTGAAAAGTAATCTTTTTCTAGAATATTTTTACTTTCTTTGTTCATCTTCACCTCAACATTATCATGTCCTGAATAATCGTATCTTTTTGATGCATTCATAGGTAATGAAGAATTAGTCTTAATAACAATCGTGTTTACTATTTCTAAATGAATTTAGATTATGATTATAATAATATTCAAATAAATAATGCTTTAGGAAAGTAAATAAAATCAAGGTCTTGTTCCATAAATTGTAGTGTTCTTTAAATCATACATTAAACAGCGGGTTTTCCTCCTTTATACGTAAACGGTTCAGCGGTCTAATTCGTAGAGAGTAGGTTTCCCCAAGGGAGCTCAGTCGAAACAAGCTTCAATGCTATCAAGCGAATGTGCCATCTGAACTAGATTCAAAACAAGTCACCCTCACTTAAGCACATACACATTTGTTTCCTCGATAAATAATGTAACTTTATGGTTTTTCTTTTGTTATTTATTTTAGAAAATTTCAAGATCAGTGTGTGATAAAAAAAAAATCTTTATCCAATTTCGGACAAATAGATTGGGTCTCAATAGTCATGATTATTTCAGATATTTACCTTATAATTGGGATTCAGGTATCCAAAAATCTGTTTATCTTTGAGTATCAATCTCATAAAAATATTCCGACTTTAATTTGCTATTACGGTTTAGTGTAGTATCTAATAATGTTTTATGCTACCCAAACATTTCCGTCGCAATAAATAATGTTAGGTCATACATAAGACTAAATATGAACTCTGACCACTATTTAGTTGTGGCAAAGATGAGCGAAGCAATGAGGTCTGTAGATCTTAGAAAGGAGCATCAGAACTCAAAATAGGACAAAACAAAGCCCAAAGA
>NW_027110005.1:58884-59923 GCF_000696795.3 Halyomorpha halys | reverse complement strand
TGAAATATTACCTTAAAATAAATGGGGGTTCGGGCAGAATAACGAGGCAAGGATACTTTAACAACTGCTTTATTATTACAAACGTCTGATATATATAGGAATTGGTTTGTTGTCAAACTTAGAGATAAGTAATCCTACTAGTACAGAGTTCTTGTTTATTATTATGAGAATATACACAGCTAACTCCCTCCCACCAGTTCCGTCGTATGGAGGAACTATAGAAAAGAAAGAAAAGAAAAAACTTGTACAGCTAAACATAAAAACTTCTAAAGCTAAACATATTACAAAACAAGAAAGAATCTATATACATATGCTCACTTTTATTCCTCCGAGCTATGCTTAACATAAAAAAAAATTATTTCCATAACACTGAAGCTAAGAACTAGCACATAAGTATACAATGTAGAGCCCATATGAGTTATAATCGTAACTGATACAATCACTGAAAGCAACAACAAAACACAAAAAAAAAAAAAAGAAAAACACAGAAACAAAAATCACTCTCTTGATGATCCAGGCTGAGCGCCGTCGTCCGGCTCGGCACTTTGCACTAGGGGAAGTATTCGCAGTTCTTCAAGATGAACTGTGCGGGACCGAAATGGGTGATTAACGTCCCTTATCGTAAATAAATTATGTTCTCTAATTGTAATGATCCAATAGGGACCTTCGTAACGCGCTGCCGTTTTAATTCGGGCGGTTCGCAATCGACGATATACGATTGTACCCAATGCCAGCGGGCCCGTTTTATAGACTATGGGGCGGTCATTGGCTATCATAACTCTGATTTGTTTTTCGCGTATCAACCTATCTAGTACCTTTGCCCACATTTCTCGGCGCTGCTCCCTTTTCCGATAAGATTCGCTGTGAGGTCGTTGTTGTTGGTTGTAATTAGGTCTCCCCAATCGCGAGGCCTTTGTCCAAACACTATCTCCACGGGTGATAACCCCGTGGCCGCGTGTATTGTGTTGTTATAAGCTATAACTGCGCGTGGCATGGCTTCGTATGGCTCGAGATTTCGCCCTAACCTGAGCAACCGAAG
>NW_027110005.1:56632-57188 GCF_000696795.3 Halyomorpha halys | reverse complement strand
AGCCGTTTCAGAGCGCGTAACGTTTCCTCTATACCCCTGTGGTTCGTTTTGCCCGCGTGGTGGTCGGCGACGAGTTTACGTTGTGCCTCCGGATCAGCGACCGTTTCTGCCTGTTGTAGACACCTGATTAACGGATACCCCACGCCTATCCGTTCTTGTCTCCACAATCTCTTGAGTTTGTCCCCTATTACTTTATTTACCACGTACACGTGGCAACTACGACCAGGTCTCACAAATTCCGTAAATATACGCTCCAGTTCATTCCCCTCTATTGTAGCGGTTGCGCGGATCAGTACAGTCGATAAGCCCTTGTAAACACTCGCCCTTGTTTCCGTTCCGGCAGCCTGCTTGGATTTGATAATGATTTGAAACTTTTTATCGTTGATTATGTCATCAATTTTCGGAAGTTCTGAGGGTCTGTCTGTCAGCGTTGCGTTCCAATCTGATTCGTGTTGGACTAATGGAATTTCCGGCCCGCTCTCCGCCCATTCGCGTAGATACCTCAGCGCAAACGGTTCGACCGGTGCTTCCTCGTCCTCGATCGCGTTCACCACTA
>NW_027110005.1:53785-54300 GCF_000696795.3 Halyomorpha halys | reverse complement strand
AGGAATCTCCTCACTCCGCGGGCATTCCTCGGCAACGGCGCGTTCTGGATCGCCTTCACCCGTTCTTCATCCGGCTTCACCCCTTGTCGCGATACTACATGTCCCAAGAACCGGATTTCACCAAGTCCGAACTTCGATTTCTCACGTAATAGCTTGAGACCGAATTCTCGAACTCTATCAAAGACCCGTGCTAAATGTTCGGCATGCTCCCGCTCGTTCTTGCTGAACACGATCAAGTCGTCCATGTAGACTTGCGAGAATTCCTCCCCTAGACCCCTCTGTAGCTCATCCATGAGACGTTGGAAAGTCCACGGAGCTCCCTTCAGCCCGAAAGGCATTCGCACGAACTCAAAATGTCCACGCTTCCAGGAAAACGCCGTCTTAGGTATGTCCGCCTCTGCCATCTTAACCTGATGGTAACCGCTTTTAACATCGATGGTACTGAAAATAGTCGCCCCCGATAGTCGGTCCAGTATGTCCTCGACCCGCGGCAGTGGGTACCGCTCATCCTTCGT
>NW_027110005.1:47377-53735 GCF_000696795.3 Halyomorpha halys | reverse complement strand
CAAAGATGAGCGAAGCAATGAGGTCTGTAGATCTTAGAAAGGAGCATCAGAACTCAAAATAGGACAAAACAAAGCCCAAAGAGGAGCAAATTAGAAACTCATTCCAGTAATATATCGAGCAAGATGAGGGGGACATACCTTCAATTGAAGGAGAAAGATAAGTGGAAGTTATTTCAAATAAAAAATTACCAAAAGGGAAAAATGAAATTGAGCTGGTTACCCCTGACAGTATTATTATTCCATTAATTTTGAATAAACTAAAGCACAATAATGCACCTGTGTCAGATAGCGTCCTTGCATTCGTCTAGCTATAACAGTAGAGCTCCCACAGAACGATCATCTCAACCTACAGATTTTGACCTTAAAATACTTACGATAAAAAAGATAGCCTCTCTTTGAGTTATTTTTTTCATGTAATGTAGTTTTTATTATTTTTTTTTTAAATACATTTTATTTATTGATAAATATTACAATCATATATACAATGATAAATATAGTTGTGGGCAATAGGTAATAGTGATGAATGATCTCATACACACTAAAATAAAATAAAATAAATAAATGAATGAGGAAAAAAAAAACCTCTTAAAATATATACAAACAGAAGAATAAACAAAATTAACATAATCAAACTATGTGTATGAAAAATAAATAAATAAAATAATATAGTCTCTAGTCACATTTACACTCTAATATACAATATTTACACAATCGACCTGAGGATCCCTGAGCCCACTCTATCCCCCACATGTGAGGGGTAAAGCAGAGTTCAAAAGATCCCAACGCATCCGTCTCGCCGCATCACTATTTTTTTTTTATTAATTCATGTTTATTTTCTGTTGTAGATGGATCAGAAAAAAAAGTATTTCACCGCAACAATCTTTTTGGGCAAAAACAATTTCGTGGTTCTCTTGCTGGACTACAAAATCTGGTGTAGAGCACGAATCACACAACTTTCCCTTCTTAGCACCATACATAGGGTTGAAGTTATTCTTCGCTAGTTTCAGAACAGATACTTTTATGTTATTCATTGTGACAATACTTTTCAATTCATTTGTATTAATTTTACAAATAATCTTTTCAGTTCACAGTTCAATTAAGTCTAATTTAAAATGTTTCCAGAAATGTACTTACTTTTTTTTTCGTAGCAAAATGGTAACATTTTTCTTTTTAAAAGAAATGCAACAATATAAAAATATACCAGTTTGATAAGATTTACATTATGCATTATTGAATGCTAAATTGTTATAGAATCAATATAGAAAGTAATTAGAATGATTTTATAGAGATATCCCATTAATTAAATATGAAATTAGATATTAAAGTACTATGACTATGAAATCGTTTATCAGACAGAACCCACAGTCAAACTCATTTTAGAGCAGCCGTTTTGATTACACCTGTCATTCTCAATTAATTTCTATGGCTTTAATGTAAAATATTGTTTTTTCTAAAACCTTCGGCTTTGCAACAATATATAATAAATCTAGAGCACTAATATTTCCGAAGATGTGTGAAAATTATTTAAAAACATTTACAGTCACATTCCTTCCACTTACAGTATATAAGTTAGTAAAAGTAAAAAAAAAAATTCCTTGAAACGTTTTCGAACTACAAAAATATAGAATTACCGATACAATTATCCTTAGAGTGGTTGATTATACAAGAGAATGAGAAAAAAAAATGCAAAGTAAATCTTGTGGTAAACTCTATATTTGCTATTTTAATTTTATTTATTTTTTTGTAATATTCTAAGAAAGTTGTATTCGTTTGCTGCACCCCTGTTATAGGCTTATTTTCGAATTATTGCATTGTTTTAATGTTAATATGCCATGTGGGTATGTCTAGCTAGGACCGTGTGCAGCTTTCTGTTACTGACGTACATTTTGTTAACAAACTTCCACTGAAACCAAATATATTGAGACATAGTTCGATTTTTTATTCTATGTGATAAAACCAGATAGTAGAATGGCAGAGGGGAGAAAGTAATAAAAACAACAATTTGACCAATTTTTTGAAGGGAAACATGTTCTGAATAAAATAAAACAACAAAAGACTTGAATCGGCCAAGGTGAAATCCTTGTTGCTAAAAAGTCATTATCTGGTTGCGTACGATCGCTGCTTGGCCAGTTGCCAAACGTCATTCTGTATTTAGATGGTGAAACCATTGTGGATTTAGGGACTTAAATCAAATTATCTCGTGAATGGACTTCAAGCCGTTACGCTAATGCTATGAAGTTTTTTGAGGAATGTAACAAAATTTAAATTTATTTGAAGAGAACTGTTTGAAGTATGGCATTGTATTCAATAATGTATTTAAATATCAATGTAGTAATATATATGAATTTTGTTGAATTATTGAGCCGCATTAAAATAATATTTTATAAAATATTCAATTGTTTGTCACCTTAGTTATTAATTTTTCGTTCACTTGGAAGGAATACAGAGCATTTAAAGGGATGTTTAAATTTCTTTCAGTGATAAAGCTGGAGTTTCCAGTAAATAAATAAAATCAACACATCTGTGAAGCTCAGTAGTAGAGATTCCAAAATGTCTAAGTCATTGAGCATTTGTTGTTGCGGTTTGTTGTTCTCCTTCATATTTATTAAATTTTCATCCTGAAAATAATGTAAGAAGCATATACAAATTTTTTATTATATTTTTAATGATTAATTGAACTAAAAAAATTTAAACGACACTGATATATTTTTTGGGCGGACATTTATTGGGATGTGTGCGGAGATAATAATTAGCTTTTGTTTTTGGGATTTTTAATTAAAACGGGATTCCATTGTCTGACTGTAGCTTTCAATTTTTGAATATTAAACCAATCTCTAAAATGGATTTTTCTTAACAATGGTTCAAAAAATCCCATTAACGTACACGCACCTCACAGTTTTCTGGATCATAAAAAATATTCATGGTATGAATCATTTTATAATTCATTCATGTCAAAATTTTATAATAGTTGTTTCCTTATTTTCAACGGACAAGAGCCTCCTAAATCCCAGCCCTAGTGTTTATTTTTTTTTGTTTCGTAAAATCGATTCATAAAGAGATAAAAAAACAAAACCATGTAAATATTTTTTTAAGTAAATGTCTCGACCCACTAATGAACTAAATGTTATTTTCCATCAGGATTCATATATGTGTCTTACATGTCTTATGTGTTATGTCTCTACACCTTTAACGGCTATCGTAAATATACAAATGAACTTTTTTTATGTAGGTTTTAAAGACCTTTGAAAAGTTTTGTTAATCTCTTTCAAAGAAAGGTATGACGGGTATTTACTATATCATATATGCCATTTGACTGTGCCATATGATTCCTTCATCAGATCATCTGATTTTTTGTGAAATGTGATCTAATCTATAATGTATAGAAATGAAATATTCTTTAATTAACTTTTTTTTTACTTTAGCAATATTTTTTTAAACTTATTCTTTTTGAAACTCAAATTATCGATCAAATATAAAAGTAAACATTGGTTAATTAATGTTTCTGCCTCAACATTATTTAATTACAATTATTTTACTCTTCAAGTTTTTCTATTACGATCCTCAGAGTAAATAAAATCTGAGAAAATGGAAACTTCAATACAATATTAACCACAAGGGCTTATCAGGTTTACTTATTACTTTCATAAACTTAAAATTTTATCGTTATTAAATTATACAAAGTAACTTCAAAACAAGTTTGATGGTTAATGATGATTAAATAGTTAACCGTGGATAATATTTTGAAGTGAAGATGGTTGGGGGTGCAGTCAGTTAAGAACACAATTAAGTAAAAACTTATATATTAGTGCCAACGTTGTGGCCAGAATTTCAAGCCCTAATGACTACTTGGTGAAGATCATATACCCAAGTGCTGATGGTTTATGTCTGCCAATGAGCCATTTAAATAGGTACTGAAACTAGATGTAGAGTGTTGCATCTTTTGTAGTTTAACTTACCTATGTATAGCTAGAAACACTTTGCAAAGTCACTTTAATGATCTAGAACAATATTCCACTAAATGGATGATTAGCTTGAACATTGAAAAACGTAACTCAAACGTTTTTACTCTCCGACGCCCACCAGAACTACCGGATCTAATCCTCAAAGGCAAAAATCTGAAATGGAATCCTGCCAGTGAAACAGTAAGATACCTGGGAATTCACCTAGATCGCCGCCCTACCTGGAATCACCATATCAACATCAATCTAAATCAAACTTATGCAAGGTTAGCAATGATATATCCTATCCTAAACAGAAATTCTAAACTAAAACCAGAAACAACTGTTCTTATATTTAAAACAATTCTCAGGCCACTACTGATGTACGGCTGTGAAGTCTGGGGAGCGGCATCTTTCACGAAAAGGAAAAAACTACAATATTTCCAAAATAAAGTCCTAAGAATCGCAGTTAATGCTCCTTGGTTCATAAGAAATAGCCAATAGCACCCCGAATTACATATGAAGTCAATAGAGGATTATATAAAAAAACGGTTCATGAAGTTCCATTCGCAGTTGCCGACAGTTAAAGGAGCAGTGACCTACAACCTGGGAAACACAACCTCAACCAGAAGACTGAAACCAGACTGCTGCAGGACATTCTGTTATAAATTGTAATAGGAGAGAGAGAAATACTTTATTAATCTATGCTGTCCAAATACATCAGGTTGCTATATCACACAGCATACTCATCAATCCGTAATCGGACATATATAAATTACATGGTATAATAAAATGGAAAGAAAACAATATGAAAACTCACTCCTTCTCATCGTGCTCTATCATTTTGATAGATTTTATGTAAAACATGTACTGTATCTAATATTGATCCTTCCAAAAAAAAAAAAATAATAATTTATCTCTTTTCTTGGATGTACGATATTTTTAATTTTAATTGATTAAAAAGAAAAACACGATTGATACTTGTTTGAATTATATAAATCTCATTAAATAAGAAATAGTAAATATTTAGTTTGTCTACTCTGTTTTCTCACCTGCTTCGGTTAAAAAGTAATACAAAATGTTTTTGTTGTCTAATTGGCAGTCTTGGTCAAATAAGGGTATTTTTAGGCTCAACAACTCTCTACACTCAACAAGTTATAATAAATAATTTCAAAGAGGATATGCTCAAATTCGACAACAAAAGTTTATAATTTTAGATTGATTATATGATTGACAATTATATTTCGATTCCAATGACTTAATTTTTTTCCATTAAGAATTTAATCTGATTTCACAAAGCAGTTGCAATCAATTGGAATAAAATATGATTTTAGAGTTATGCACAAATAATGTTTAATTTTTACTGGAGCTTTTTTTGACCAAAAATCAAATATTTGAATTGATATAAACTTTTACAAGACGATCTGGATCATTTTTAGAAACACTGTGTGAATCGGTGAAGATCTTTAGGAAATCTTAGTTCAAAAAATTTATTTAGAACTAAATATTTTTTTTTACTAACAACGGTTGTATTTTATAGCCCTAATGTGAATTTTTAATAAACATTAATTAAAATAAATTGATAAATAAAAGCAGTATTAACTATAATCATATCTTTCTTTAATTACTTTCACCCTTCCTTGTCAATTAAAAATACAGGGTTGCTATATTAATATAGCAAATGAGAACTAGTCGACTGTTCTGGAAGAAAAGTATTTAAAATACAATCTACTTATATATAAAGTACAAAACAAATAAATAAGTATGTATTTCAAATAATTATCTCTCGATACCTAAAGTAATCCTAAATATTTTGTTACAAAAAGTGTTTTAAATACGAAATAACAGTAATTTGCATTTAACATTTAGTATAACTAATTACTTAAGTATTTTGTGTTTTATTTCTTCAAAATATATAATACTCCTTCTATATTTTCTTATTAATAATACAAAACGCGTTTGGTAATTTATATTATTTCTTCTAAAATACAAAAATCATAATTTATTGTGTATTTTGAAATGTTCTACAATTTTAAGCGGTCTCCGCCCGAAACTCAAATAAATGAAATATAAAATTTCAGATTTAAAAAAAAAAATGTAAATTTTTTAAGAACTTTTTGACATGCCATAAATGATATTAAAATAATATAGAAATATTTTTGGATTTTTTTTTTATTATTCATGATTTCTGAGTTCGCAAAAAAATGCACTATGTTGTACGGCTTTGCATTTGTTGTTGAAGTAAAGTCAACCTTCTCCGAATGTGATATAAAAACCTATTAAATACAATAAAAAGTAATGTGGTTCAAAATTAGTTTACTATAAAATAAAATGTTTCTTACCTTGTGTTTGAGAAGAAGTTACTGCTAACAGTATGAATATTGTGTACAAGCAAGCCCCCATTCTCTGGGAAAAAAAAA
>NW_027110005.1:44514-47327 GCF_000696795.3 Halyomorpha halys | reverse complement strand
TAAACCCCACTCGTTGGAGTACGTCACACCCTATGATCAGTTCGTACCCAGCCATTAACTCTTCGATAATATGGATAAGAACTTTTGTATCCAACCCTGCCAATTCTCCCAGGTTGAGACTCGTTTCCCCCAATGTTTGGCATTTTCCGCTGACAGTAGACACCGTACATGCGCATTGTTTACGGCCCGCCCAAATGCCTAATTTCTCCGCCCCTCTTCGGCTAATTCATCTGGAGAAGACTTTTATTCATTGAAGCGGGAACTTCAAAGAATAATTTTTTTGAATACTACTTTTTTAAATGTATTTTTATATTTTAATACATTTTCTAATAAAAAAATAAATAAAATAACGGAACAGATATTGCTTACGACTCTTCACGATAAACTATTACATGAAATCTATTAAAACACGTTTACCGAATTTATTTGAGTTGAATTGAAGTAATTCGCTATATTTCTACGTTGTCTCTTTGAATTAAGTCTCGACAGCTTACTCCATCACCATAGCCATTGACCTCTCAACTACGTCAGTGAAAAATATCCTACTACTCTACGAAGAATTGCAGCCACCGTAAGACTAACTGAAGAGCTCTGCTCATTAATTATCTTATGGTAGTAAATCGTAAGGGACCTCAGAAGAACTCGAACTCAAAGATTCAGACGATGAAGAAAATCATCCCATCTCATTTGCATTGAGTTAATCAACCCTGTGAACAATGAAAGTGAACCAAACTATGCTTCGTTTGATTTTTTTCTCAGCTATAGAGCGTCACAATTTAGGAAATCGTATATCTTTTCTCATTTACATTTAATACAGCATTAATTTAAATACAACAATTAAATAAAGATTTTATAGTTGACTTTTTTTCCTACGTACAAATATTTCTTTTTCTTCTGTAACTGCAGTATTGTATTCTTAATTTCTTTTTTCAAGAGATTTTTACAATATTTTTTTTTTACATTTCTTTTGAAATCCTTTTTTCACTGTTTATGTAATAATATTTTAAAAGAACCATCGATCCTCAACATTTTATTATGAACTTAAATAAAAAATAAGTATATTTGCTTTAAATTCATTTTACATCACTCATCTCATAGAACGAATGTTTTTGATATTTTAAGAAACAAGAATAGATGACGAAACCTTTTTGTACATTTATGTGCAGTTTTGACCTTTTTCTAACAACTGAAAAAGTGAAAACTTTTACTGTTACATAAGTTATTGAAATCTCTAAATTTTGTTTCATTTTTATATTTATGAACCTTCATTTTAATTTAAAAAATAGTTTTACACAACCTTTTACACGCAAGAGCAATTTTTCTTGTATTAAAAGTTTTATTAGGACTAAAAGTTTATTAAGTAAAAAATATAGGTGTATGTAGATAAATATTTATAAACAAGGCCATAATTAATGGGGGTTCCTTTCTTAGAAGGGAACTATTTAACTGAAACATTTGATCACATGTTTTCCTTGGGCTGAATAATGTACACGGGATGAGCTTTACTCCGAATATCCCACTTAAATTCCGCTTAGGAGTTAACCCAATGAGGGGAAAGATTAATTTCACATTTGTTTTAGAATGTACTAAAGCATACTTCTTTGAAAAACTGCCGAAATCTGCCAAATATGATCAAAATGACACTCAAAGTAATAGCGTGAAATGGAATACTATGACTTTGTTATAATACAAAGGGAATAATTAAATTGTTTGTTAATAAAAACTATATAACTATATCACCGGCCCTAAGGTATAAAAGATGTTTTCACTATTAAATGGTAAATTAATGTTCCTAATATAATTAGTGACATTTAGAGCATTCATTTGAAAAAAACAAAACAAGAATCGTAAATAAACAATGTATTTATGAACTTAAAATCTTTGATGCTCCTTATTACGTTACAAATAAACTCATCCACTAAGACCTTAACATCCCATTCGTTGCAGATTTGGCCCAAAACAGATATGAGTCTTTTCAATCCAAACTCCTTACCCATCCTAACCCATTTGTTCTTAATATCTCATCCTTAACAATCCCTGATAATCCTCCGAGGCGTCTGAAAAGAAGATGGCCACGGGATCTTCTAATTCAACTTAATGCTTGAAGTACCACCAACGGGTGGTCTCGTCCCAAGATTTTCAACGGTAAATAAAACATTCCACAGATTTACTTATTGTATTTATTATTTGTACAGTTGTAAATCACATTAAATAAATAAATAAAAAAAAGTATTGATGAACTAATTGTTTTTTCATTTTTCACAAGCATTTGTTCTATAATCTTGCTTGATATTTATATATAGATTTGACTTTCTGAGAAAGTTTCAGACACAGAAATAATAAAAAGGTTTTATAAGTAATTAATCATTTCCATGACAACTCCACAGCCTTTAAAGCAACCTTATTCCGTGGTAGGATAATTTCCGCCAAATTATTTATAAAATATAAATAGTTATTTTGTAATTAAATAAGAGTAATAAAATGAATTAAGTTTATTAGCCAAAGAATGATGTCGTAATTGGAGGATTAAAATAAATCCCAACAAATCCCGTCAAATCACTTGTAACCTTCGTCGTAAACCTACCGACTACCCTACAGTATCATTTAATAATGTGGCTCTTACCCCTGTAGAACAGATTCGTTATCTTGGACTACATCTAGACAAACGACTAACCTGGAATCCTCACACATGACTGAAAAGACAGGAAACTGCACGCAGATTCCGACTATTACAGGACTTACTAGACAAACGGTCTAAACTTCCAACACATTACAAAAGACTGATCTACATGACAATAATAAGGCCCATCTGG
>NW_027110005.1:43995-44464 GCF_000696795.3 Halyomorpha halys | reverse complement strand
AAGGCCCATCTGGACATACGGAGTTGAGCTTTGGGGCTCCACTAAACCTTCGAATTCCTCTCGTATCCAATCTTTACAATCCAAAATCCGTCGATAAATCCTCAATGCTCCTTATTTTGTCACAAATTAAATCATACATAAAGACCTTGATGTCCCATATGTAACCGATCTAGTACAAACCATATATCATTCCTACCATTATAAACTCCCTAACCATCCATACCCACTTGTTTCTAACCTTGCTTCTTCTTTTATTCCAGAAAATCCTCCGAGGTGCTTGCAAAGAAGATAACCACGAGACCTGCTAATTTAAAAACCATTACAGTGCTACCAATGTGTAGTTGGTCTTCACGCCTGCATCACTCCATAATAACTTTTTTTTTTTATTTATTTATTGATATTTACAACTGTATAAAAAATACAACCAGTAAATTTGATCATAATGACATAATGATATGATACAGGATGT
>NW_027110005.1:36098-43070 GCF_000696795.3 Halyomorpha halys | reverse complement strand
AGGATTAAGAGTATAAAGTTTAGGTAAAAATAAATGTACAATTATCTACAGTTGTAAATTCCAATAAAGATAAAACAAAAAGTTTATTAGTAAACGTGATAATGATTTAAATCAAAGGTTTCAATCCTGTTTATCGAATAATTCTAGCAGAAATGAGAGTAAACATTATTTTACAGGTTATTTCTAAGAAAATAGTTATTTAGGGTGTTATTACTATCTTTTGTCTTTGTTGTATTTAGTTACTTTTGTACAACTGTTATATGCTGCTATCTATGCTTTTTCCAAAAAGAAGTAAAAACAAATTTAAATAAATACGATTTTCTGTATTTTAATCCAGTGATTAAAAATGAAACTAAATTGAAGGTTAGTGATTAAATTGATTAAACTCCTCCTCTCTGACTTGTAATGTAATTTAGAATCAAATCATCACCACTGAGATGTAGACCAATCAGCTAAAACCTTTCAACACCCAACTCTCCCCTCATATCCGAAGCAAAAAGAAAGTACATGAAAAATGATCGTAAACAATAAGTAACGCAAGACTATATTCTACCGATGTAACAAGTACGGATTTAGAGATTTCTGGTTCTCTTGAAATATGATATAGGTAATAAAATAGTAAAAATAATATATAACAAAGTATAAAAAAAGAACAAAGTAATTTATTCTCAGGATTAAGAGTATAAAGTTTAGGTAAAAATAAAATAAATACATCTAAGACACATTCACTGCTTTTGAAATTAATAAGAACATTTTTTGTACTAACATCATCATCGTTATTAATAGTGTGACATGGTTAATTAATTTGTTATAAAACTATTTGTTTTTTCAGCCAATGGGTGGCACTCACCAAAATATAGGCGAGGGGGTGACGAACCCACTCTACGGAGAAACCACGTCAAGAAACGCGCGAAGACTTGGACTTCCACGGTCTGTCGCCCAATAATATTAATAAGGAGGGGTACAAACTTGTCATCAACGACAAACCACCACAGTCAGCCACAGTTGGAAAATGCATGACCTCAACTATAAGCGAAGAACAAAGAACAATTACAAAATATGGTTAAGCTGTTTCATCTTTTACAAGTGATATAGAAATTTCATTTGGCCTTGATAAATGTACAGTACTCCATGTAACCAAGGAGAAAGTGGTTAGTAAACAAAATAGTCAGGTTAATGAAGAAGAGTACATAAAGGAACTTGGAGTCAGCAAATAATACAAATATTTGGGCATGCATCACCTTATATATCCAATATATCGCAATATCCCGAAAAGATGTACAACAAGAATTTCTAACAGTGCTCAAAATTAGGTTACGAAAAGTGCTCAAAACTCAACTAACTGGGAAACAAAAATTTAAGGCCAACAACACCTGGGCTATACCATAACTATATGTAATGTAGTTTCTCTCTGCTCTATATAGCTTCGGCATAGTGCAGTGGTCAAACACCAGCACTGAAGATGGATCGCCTTGTATGAACAACACTCACACAAGAATTGACCCAACACCCAATATCCTCTAAAGCTCGTCTATACTTACCAAGGAAAGAAGGAATTGAAGAAGCTTGTCACAAACAAGAAGAGGTCCTACGCCAATATTTTCCCGCAAAAACAACAGAGGTTTATCTCGCCATCTTAAGGAAGAACTCTGGTTCAGCTGCACTCAATCCAACCAAAGGTGTTGAATTAACAATCTTGTCACGAAATGATCGACAAGCAGAATGGAAAAGCAAGTCTCTGCATGGGAGATTCTATAGCCAACTAAATGAAGCCTCCATTGACAAAGCAAGATCAGTTGAATGGTTAAAATCTGGAAGACCATTCTCCGAGACAGAGATTTTTTGATGCTATTCAAAATCAAGTGATTACCACCAGATCATATAGGAAACATGTGTTAAAAGACGCAACAACACTAGATAAGTGTCGATTATGCTCAATATAGCTGGAATTGATCCAACATATCACCGGTAGATGTGAATTTTTGGCTGGTACTGAATATCTTCAGAGGCACAACAATGTGGCCAAATTTTTGCATCAGGCTCTGGCGATGAAGTACAACTTAACTGAAGTTAAGATCCCATATTACAAGTACCACCCAAATATACTTCTCCAAAAAGATCCCCTCAAGCTCTACTGGGATGAATCAATTATTACAGACCATACAATACGCCATATTAGGCGTACAATACGCCTTCCCCCGAGCATTTGTGAGGCCTGTTAGCCAATAGCTGGCACCCACAAAATAAGCGTGGGAGTAACGAACCCACCCTATGAAAACCACGTCATGAAACGCGCAATGTATTTCCAAAGTACATCCTAAACCTAAGTGAAAAATCGGAAAATGCCAAGGTTGGGAATACTTTTTCAACAAAAAATTTTTTTTTATTTTATTATAAAATATACGATAATGAATATATTGACACAATCAAAGAAAAATTCAGCCGTGAGAGGGATGCAAAATCAACTACTGTATCGGAAATCAAAGCATTAGTATTATCATATTTTGACGGTCTTTATAGAATTGGGAGGCAAAATAGTTTTAGACGCAATTGAAAAAAAAGTGCACCTCGACCAACATCTCAGAAAACCGAAGAAACTGTTACCGAAAAAAAAGGAAACGTTGTTCTCGATGCCCTTCAGAAAAGAGGACTTACTCAATATTCATGCAAAAAGTGTGAATACCTTATATGCGTGTAACATTCAAATCTTATTTGTGAAGAATGTACCACAAACTAATAATAATTATCTTCAATAACAATAATAAAAAACGTTTTAGCTACCTTTTTAAAAATTATTTAACCTGAATTGTTTAAACACTTAACTCAATACTCTATTATTACAATTGTAATGGATAAATAGATATAAAAACACATTTTGCAATATTAGTATCTGAGAGGCATATGCGTGTGCTCATGTAACTCTAGATAGTGCGTGTGCTGCCGGGTTAAATAAATAAGTAAGAAGTAATGCGGATTTGTTTTCCTTAAAAAGAAAAAATATTGAACTCTTAGACACAAATTTAAATAAAATTATCTTTTACATTGATCAAAATGTTATGTAGTAGTCCAAAATTGTTCTAAGCGTCATAAAATGGTAGAAAGCCCTGAATACGGTTACAACTTGGTCCCCAAGAGCAATAATACCTAATCCGACTCCTTATTTATTTATCAGATTACTCTTTTACTCTTTCAAGAAAACTAGTTGTTGTTGTGTAACCAGCAATATTTTTTATTACTATAAGTATTATGTATAATTCCTGGAACAAAAAAATGACGATAAAATTCTCAAGTGAAACTTAAGAAAGCACCTTAGAAAGGATTAAGAAGCTGAATTCCGAGGGTTTCTCTATTTTTTCTTAATCTTTCGTTAATACTTTCTCTTTTTTAAGCCTTCTTAAGAACTTAAATTAACTATCCAGCTTTTCTCCAATTAAAGATTTTCATTTAAATCCAAATTTGATTTTTAAATTACATTGACTTAACAAGATTTTTTTTTAATATGATAACCTTTATTTTATTTTCATACTGGATCCATTATTTTATTTTTTTCTATTTCTATACTAATTTACTGAATGGCAGACTGAATCTGCATCGATATGTAAAAATGGTGTAATTGTATTTTGATGTAATAACAACAATAATATTCTTTATTTATTTTGGGATTGATCCCTTTAGAATATACAGACTATATTATATATATATAGGTAAAGTTAGGCTTTAAAGTCTTAGAGTAAAGTACAAAATACTCAGGTCGAAACGTCGGCATAAAATAAATAAATATGGTTTTGTTTATTTATGTTGTTCTTTGCTGACCGCACCTCCCCGACAAACTTCTTCAAGAAAAAAATACACAGCTCATAACACAAATGTCGGATACATCTTTAATATATGTTTTGTAATTTCTTATGACTCTTAAAAATAATTCAATTAAATAAGTCTTTCTGTATTTTAATTGTCTTTAAGACAATATATAATTATTTTTTGTGTTAAGTTAGATGTTAACATTTTATTTAGTATTGTTAGTCCTTGTCCTTATATATTTAACTGTTTGCAAAATTTTAATTTTATCTTATTAACAATTAGCATGTTGGGTATATTTCCTTCAGGAACTTACACAAATATTAAACTGACTCTGAAAGAGGAATTTTACAAAAGGTTTGAAGAGGCAGAATTTCGAGAACTCTACGAAAGTACATAAATCTTTTCAAACAACAAGGAATTAAGAAGCTGCGTCGACTAGAACTTTAAAGAACAATTTGAAAGTGTTGTAGCCGGCTGTAATGTTGAATGAACAAATACTTCTCGGTTGGTAATGACGTATGGTCTCCATGTCTTAGACACATCTGTTGCCAAACACAAACATGTGGCGCCTAACACTCTGCATCTGAGCATTGATATTCTCTTAGATATGATTACACTGTTTACTGCTAATGTGGTAGCACAGAATCAATTATTTATTTAAATAAACAGATTATCCGTTGATATTGTCTAACATATCATCACATTAAATTAAACTTTTTACAAAAATGTTTTGGACCAAGAAAAAACGTTTCTACTTTAGTTAACCGTATGAAGTAGATTGGAGGAAGATATATGGATACTTATATCTATATTGGATATTGGATACTATATATGTATTGGATAGTCCGAGTGGGGGTAAATAAAGGTATAGAGGTATATAATAGTAAAAGAAAATTTCATCACGAAGGCCTGCAAAGTTGGGCGAAACGTTGGTTAACAATAAATATTTTTTCTTTTTCTATTTTGAAACCTTTATTGACCACCACCCGAACCATCTTCCTCCAATCGTTTTTACTTTAGGTTTATGTGGTAGTAAATGTTTTTAAGTGGTCAAAATGTAAAATATATTTTAATTTTTTTTTTTTTTTTTTTTTTTAAACCTACTAACTGCCCAACAGCATCCTTTAATAATGTTGCTCTTACCCCTGTAGAACAGATCCGCTACTGCTCTTAGAAGGCAACTATATTGCCGTATACGGGGCTTCGGGGGTTCTAGGAGTCCGACTAGGGGGTTCCCCGTACACGCGTTGTGTTGAAATTTATTCATATATTCATGTATTTATATTATATACTTATATTCTATGTATTGATATTATTTATTTGTATTACGTATCTCTATCGGTTCCTGATGGGAACCGACTGAAAAAGTATGCGCTATATTTAATTCAAACAATAGATTTATGGACCCTCTCGCCATTGTATGCTAGATATGAATATATATAATTAATCATTGGGGTTCCTTTCCAACGGTATCGTGTTCACCAGTTGTGCAAGTGAGGGCCCCCACACTCTGCCTACCGCAGTAAGCCACGGTGTGACCATACCGGAGGGACTTTCTACACTGAGCAGGGCATCCATCATCTTTGAAGATGCTCACCCTGTAGCGTACATAATCAATGACTGGGATCGATTGGAAGGTGGTGAGGTTGACCGTGTGGTCAGTTATCACTTGAATAAGGTCTGTATTGTACCTAAGACCATCTTTATGGATCCTGGTGAGCCGGCGGGCCATTTTGAATCCTGGCAGTTGGCGGCGTAGTTCTTCAATGATGTCCTCAATGGGATGATCTACTTCAAATCCATAGAGGACAATTTTTCTGGATCGCTTCGTCCCCCGGGGTGCAAAAGTGTGATACTGTACCTGTTTGTGAAGGTTTAGTAGTTCTATAGTGGCTTTATGATCAGTGGCTGTCTGTAGTTATATCCGTGTCTGGTCCAGTGAGAAATCAGTCCAGAACTTGTTTATATTAATGCTAAGGAGCATCTCCTTAACTGACGTCTGTGAGACGCAATTATAGGTGGCGCCCTCTTTGGTGCTGAAGTGGCAGTTCGAGGAGCTCGAGGAGCAGTGACGGGTCTTGCATCCAAATCCTGGTCAGGATTGACACCCCTAAATTTTCCTGATATCTTGGTGTGGGAGACAGGTTGTTCCCTGCTCCTAAAGGATTGTTTATTCGGCACTTTTTGCCATGAACCATTGTCACTATGTTCTCCATCGCTATCCGATCGATTACGTTTAAGTAATTGTTGGTCAGCAGGAGGGTCACCATAAACAGCCATCAAATCGTCATCGGATTCACTTAGTACTGAAGGGCTCTTAGGCGCAGAGCCAACCATGTTTATCGGTGAATTGAGCGGTGCGGGGCTGGTTGCGGGCTCAGCACGGGCACTGCTGGCAGGCGCAGCGGTCGGACACTGCTGTACGGCCAATGCGGACGGCTACTGGGCAACGGACACTGAACCGACACTGAACTAGCTGTCCTCAACCGACTCAATTGATGTCTTCAACTGTCTCCGATGTCTTCGAAAAAAACTGTGTCTATCTCCTCCGTTCCTCTTGCTTTTGCTTATTTTCTCCCCTCTCTCTATGACTCCTCCTTCTTTTGATTTCTGTTCTTTGATTGGTTTTTCTATGTTCAGAGGGGGTGAGAAGGTCGAAGGCCTTCGGCGAATGTCGGTCTTTTTCCTACCTTTCATGTTTAAATTAAGGCAGCTTTATTCTTTGACTGTATTTTCCCCGAGGTGTTTAAAGTGGTCACGTGTAAGATAAGGGCTGTTTATTTGTTTATCTCTGTCTACACCGTCAATCGTTCCCCGGGGGTGCATACCCTCTGTTATCTATATAACTCCGGACATTACTTTAGATGTTTTGCCGATCGGGTTTCCACCTAGGCCGGGCGGTTCCTTTGGCATGCCGACAAAAGAACATACTCTTAAGTTCAAAAATTCCAGCTGGTGCCCTCATTATACTGGATACACCACTGGGGTCTGTCTTCCTCATACCTGCATAATAAATGTCCATTGTTAAAGCCCAAAAGTACATTTTTCTTTCGTTAGTTTAATTTTATTACTTCCAACTGGTTTTTTATTTTTTTTGTTAATTATAAGTTAATTGCCTCTTTTAATAACAATTAAGTTTATTTTGTAATTAAAATTAAATTATAACGCATC
>NW_027110005.1:23289-35478 GCF_000696795.3 Halyomorpha halys | reverse complement strand
GTTTTATATTTTAATTTTATTAAATTTGTATACCAATTTGGAAGGTTTTTTTTTATTCTCTACTTTTTTTTATTCTTTATTATTTTTGTGTTCACCATCTTTACAGGTCCTCCGTTATTTATTTGTCAGCTCACCGAACCAGCGAACGATTTTTTAGGGGGAAGAGGTAAGTTGGTTCATTTAAGAAAAGCCCCTCGCCCCAACAATTCATTATATTTGCTAATTGCAATTATTTTAAATGAGAAAATAAAATTATTAATATAGAATAGAAATCATTTACAGGAACTGCCATTTTACCCATATAAAGGGGTGCATTTTAAAAGGGATTGTTTACTTTAAATTAATGTTTTTTACACCATCACTGACAGACTAGCTAGGAATAGTAATGCCTAGATTGATTTGATCTCAGTGTTAGCTCGGGTACTGATAAATGGCTGAGACCAATCATCACGGCTTTGGTTGCCCTAGTTCTGTAATCCCTTGGAGATGCTCTTGGGCTCTTGGAGGGCCTATTTCACTCTCTAACTGGCAGATGCATTAAATTCAATTCATTTAGTGATCTATTAAATTATATACTTATAATTCTTTAGCTGAATATCTACAATAGTATTATTATGAATAGTTAGCAGATAGTAAAGAAATGAAATAATTTTTAAGGTCAAAGTCTTTTCAAACTGCATCGAATACCAAATTTTCAAAATTATAAATGGAATAATTAAACAGGAATTTTAAACAAGAACATCAACCTCATAGAATGATACAAATAAATATTCACGTTATCGAATGAAATAAATAAAAAATTTGATTCGTTTTCGTAATAAAAAATTAGGGAACCGCAAGCTTTGATGCCGAGACCACCAATCATTCTCCACATAGATCTGTCTAGTGACACTAGTTGAAGCAAAATTTTTTTAAAAATTATTTTAAAGCATCAACCACTTCGGGGTCATTACTGCCTTAGTTCCAAATATTTTATTAGATATTATTTCCTATTCAAGATTTTTATTAGTACTAATTGCTTTAATTTCCGAACATTCAAAAATGACTACATTTTTGGGGGAATGAAGAACATTTAAGCTCTTGTAGATTGTAACCAGCTGTATAGCTACTACATATCGGCGACAGGGAGAATAGGCACTCTGGATCATTGCACACAATCCAGGCACCATTACCTAAGGAGTTCTTGAAGTCGTCAGTTTAAATTAAGTCGGTGTCACCAAATTTGTCTTGCATTCTAAGAAATTCATATTTATACAGATAGGTCGGGGTTTTACTTTTAAGTAGCCTTGAAAGGGAAAGACAAAGTTTGGGGGAGGTAAGCCCCCAAGGATAGATTATGTGATTGCAGTATCTTGCAAAGTATGTATTTCTATCTCCAAACTGATCGATAAAGTGGAGAAAAAAAATATTGAAGCAAAATTAAAATGCACGTTATTTGTACTGATTATTTATACATTTATTTTATGTTAAGTCAATTGAATAGAATTTTTATGTTTGTAATTTTCAATTTGAAAATTATGTATCTGTTGCGATCGCTAACAGTAATAAGAAAACAAATTACATAACTGATAGTTTATTTTGTTTATGTTGTTATGTCTGTCAGTATCTTGTTGGTAGTGTAATTAGTACAGTATTCATCCAGTTAGCCTGAATACCACTCCGTCAGATTCAACAATTTCTTCTCCACTTCGTCCTACCAGCCGTTGGAGTTCCTATTTTTAATAGATATAGAAACCGTGTCGTGAGAAGGTGAATATACCAGTCTCTTCTCGTTTCCAGCTGAGCGGAGATTAGAATTGATAGTTATAAAGACATTTTATACAGATTCTCATATATATTTTGAGCTCTTTGGGCATATTACTATTTATTATTTAATAAAAAATAATATATAATATGATTTTTTCTGTTTTAAATACTTTCATTGTTAGTAATCCTGGATCAATAGTCAAACTATTCCTTTACATCATTTTATTCATACTTAAGGTGTTCTAATTTTTTTATTTATTTTGACTTCTTAAACTTCTTTTGTGTTCCCTTTTGCAAATAGAAGTAATTTAATTATTTTTGTATTATAACATATTAAAGTTTGTTTCTTTTCTTATTTCTTTGTTTAATTTATTTTCGTTTACTCACTTTTAATATTTGTTCTTTTTTTCTCAACAAGGAGTTTAGTATAAACCTCTTTAAAAAACTCGGAACTAGGGGTTAAGTTCACATGAAAATAATTGAAAAATAATGCATTACCAGCATATCGAAAAACTACACTTTTGATTTTAAAAATACAATGATATTGAAAAATTAAAAGTTAATCGAAAATAGAAGATTGAAAGAAGCTGTATGTAATAAATGGCATTATAAATACTGTTAATAACAAGATTGACAGAAAAATATAAATTATCCGACTATAATCAACAAATTAAACTTACTAGAGTCTTAAAAAATGAAAAAAAAAATTATAAAGATTATTTAACAATATATAGTCCAAAAACAAGGACAGGTTCTGAATAATGATTTTACAATATCATTAAAGAATCATATTTTTAAAGAGACATGAGTTACGGCTAAAAGGGCACTTTTTGAGATAGTGAAAATTGAATAATTAAAGTAGTCTACATTATGAAATATTTTAATGAAAAAATAATTATAAAATTACGAAATAGTAACGTAAAAAAGTAAGAGAAAAATTAGAAAAGTTTCAATTTCGTGACAGCACATCTTCACTTCCCAATTAGCAATAAAGTTAACACACAATTTGAACAAAATGATTTAAAGATGGAATTTGAAAGATTATATAAGGACAGCAATAGTTATAAAAATAAATTAATGAATGATGAAATAATGAAAAAACTTCTGCTTTTTCAGAGTCTCCAATAAGTACTGAAAATACTACTAAAAATAATCACTGGGCGACAACTTATGACGTTATTGACAAGGCCAATGCCATTGACCAAAACAATGAGATATCCTTTGGAAGCCACCAGTATTATTAGTGTAGAGAAGGTATCGTCGCAACATCTCTACCAGTTCCAGCTCTACCATCGGTGCCTTATCCACCGTGAACGTAAACAGCCGGTGCGTATCATAAAAACCGAATCCCATACATGCCGAAACTATGAAATAATAACCTAAATCAGTTGTATGAATTTCTGTCTGTAACCTCAGGATTGGATCTTAAACTTTTATATATATATGTAACACAGAACCTTTTCTTTTGCTTAGAAATGGATAGGAGGTATAGTTTTTTTTTTTTTTTTAACATTATTAAATATCTACTGAAGTTTTTGTTATATTGTTTTATTCTAACGAATGTAGATAGCTCAGCTTTGGTATATCGTTTGTTATTAGATTTCTTAAACTATCGTTAACGCACTATTTTTGTAAAATTGCTACAATAGATTATTTCTTTTATGTGTCTCACAGGCTGACTCTATTTGTACGGGGGTCGCCCCATAAATAAATCAATAAAGTATTATTATTATAGCATTCCGAATACAAATTAAATGAACAATGTTACTTCTGAAAAGGTAATAAAAGCTATTAAGTATAAAAACGTAATATACACGCTTAGCCACCGGAGTGGATATTATGAGATGGTGAGATTATTTCAGATTGTTGATCTGAAGATAGTGAAAGAGCCATAAAACGTGGTTTGAAAAGTATGTATCAAATAAAGACACAAAAAAAGGAAGGACCTGTTACAAAATTACCCAATTCATATTATCGACATATTCTATGAATTTACATATATTTTTTTCTGATTCACATTTATTCAACATGTGATTTTGATAGTCCTTTTCTAGGACAGTGATTCTACCTGAATAAAAGGTTTGTTCTTTTAATTTATATACAAAATAAAATCTAAACACTTGTTTAAATTAAAATCAAAAATAAAATATAGAAGTTATTCAAATTCAATAGAAAAAAAATTAGTTTTAATTTATAACAGGTTGCATAGCAGAGAGACCTGAGATCTTAAATCAGAGGAGACATTATTGGTGACACAAGACATACATAAAATAATTTTATCACCCCTCCTTCCTCTACCCTTCTTCTGCCATATTTATTGCCAATCTATCTGAACATAATGCAACGGATTATCGGTGTACTTTAGTTAATCATGAACGAATCTGATCAATTTAAGGAGTGAATGAGGTTTGGGATTACACATTGGGAGAATGCTTAGATATGTACCACAAAAAACATTAAAGAAAAATGTTGCTTGGTGTATATTATACTGATAGATCTATGTGAATGGTGTTATTAAGTAATTTATTCTTTAAGGAATACTTTGAAGGAAGCCTTTAGTGTTTGTTTTTTTTTTGTAATACTTCTTTTTACAGATACGCTCACAAATTGTTGGTAATGTATTCAATACAAAATAACCTATTACAATTTATTATATTCATGTTTTAAACAAATATATTTATATCAATTCTGTCAACTCAAAGCGTACTGTATGCGACAAAACTACTAAATTAATCATAAAAATTGTATGTCTTGATAGACTTCATAAAATAAAAACTTAATTTGTATCATATCTTACCTTTTAACTTAGTGCTAATTATGGTTATTTAATTATTTAAGGCTTTTTATGGAACTGAAATTGTTACTTTGTTAAAATTTGCTTAAATTTCCCTAACCCTTACCGTTAAGTAAAGCTGGAAAGGTTCTCAGTTAAATTACACCAAGTGGAAATGTGTCGTTTATTATCAAGTTGACTTTGAACTTTCTCCGAGTAGTTGAGTGCTGCTCTTTCTCATTACATTCTTCAAGGGTGGCTGCTGTGTAACCACTTCACCCTTCACTATATACCCTAATGCACTTTTGTGCAAAAAGGAACTAACCTAAGATATAAGTACAGTGACAGGTAGTTGGAAAGTATCTGCTCATACAGTTCCTTTCGAGCACTCTGTATTTGTCCGAACGAAATTCTTTTTGGCAAGTGCAGTACCTGAACCTGTAGCTCACTAGTACAGATACTGTACTTGGAGAAAGGAACTTCAAATACATTCCTCAAATAGTACTTGGAACTCTAGCTGTGAGTATCTAAGGAACAAGATAACATTTCTGATTTCTACCATGTAAAGGTCCATAACATGTTTCAGGAGATGCTACTGAGGATAATTGAGGAGATGCTAATAAGGAAGTTAAAATGCTACTGATATTAAGATCTTGAATCAACTAATTATTCATTTCTAACATTTAGGGGCCCTTTTAAGTGTTTTAGGAGATTGAAAAAATAAAAATGCTTTCGATTTAAAGATCACGTATCGATTTATTTTAACTTTTTGATTTCAAATATATTAGTGTCCTCTTATATGTTTCTTAAGACGCATAAAACGAAAATGTGATCGATTTTAGAATCGCATATTGATTTCTTTTAACTTTTCAGATTTCTAATACATTAGGGTTCTCTTATATGTTTCTTAAGACGCATAAAATCGATAGCATTTTCATATTCTGCATATCCCGAAACATAAAAATGGACCGTTATATGTTAGAAAACTGATTTCTGATATATTAGGGTCACCTTATATGTTTCCTGAAACGCAGCAAACGAAAATATTATCGATTTTATGATCGCTCGCTTGCGTATCGATTTATTATAACTTTTCCAATTTCAAACACATTAGTGTCCTTTTGAATTTTCTAAGATGCAGGAAACATACAAAAGGCTTACTATATACAAAGAGACCCCAATTTAAGAAGGAACCCAAAGAAAAGTTAAAATAAATCAATGCGCGATTTTAAAATTAATAGCGTTAATGTTTTCTGCTTCTCTTAAAACATCTCTGATAAATCAATCTGAAAAGGTAAAATAAATCGATACGTCATCTTAAAATCAATAGAATTTTCATATTCTATACATCCCAAAACATGGACCTTGATGTATAAAAAATCAGAAAAGTAAAAATAAATCGATACGCGATCGATAGCATTTTCATATTCTGCATATCCCAAAACTTAATAATGGATCCTTATATTTTATAAATCAGAAGAGTTAAGATGAATCGATAATAGAGGAATATTACTTGAAGTGTAAGCTGTCAAAACCAAAGTCAATCCTGTATTAAAATAAAGATGAGAAAATTACCAACAAGCATAATGTATAATTACAATTTATCTTTTAAATTTCAATTATTTTTCTTGTACAATTTTTAATTTATGGCACATAATTTCTCTTTTATCCTTTTTTAAGTAAGTCTCTACTATTTGCTATACATATGTCTTTTGCGTAATTAATATCTCCAGAGAGCGGCTTCAGCTGCTGGCTCCCTCAACTTTTCTAATAACAGGGTAGTCCTGAGCTTCATCGATTGCTTTTGGAAATTTACAAGAGGAAACTGCCATTGGGCAACAGTATGGCTTTGATAATATAACTTGTTATATTACATACGTTTGCTGTGTAACTTTTTTTATTTGTATACCAGGTTTAAATATTTTCTTTTATTTAATGCATTTATTAATACAAATAGTAATTAAAACATTATATTTTGTTTTATATAACATAGGTTTTAGGAAAAATTATTGACACAGTCTTAGATAACAGTAGTTATGCGACCAATATATAATGAATAATCGATTATGTAAACATATGATTTTTATTATTTTAAAAAACAAAACAACTACTCTCGGTTGTTAATATTTATACAGTTGATGAACAGATGACTTCTTAGCGTCTCATTGTGTGCACACATCGTCTCCAGTCTCTCCTCACTACGCACTCGTAGTTGCCAGCATTCTGACCTTCTCCGTCGTCTTAATCATTTTCGCTAAGGTGGGCGGACGTACGTTTGTCGATCTACCTCCGCGAGGACATAAACAATCTACCACAGTGGGGACCCCATTAATCACCGGTGATATAAAGACATTTTTTCTCTCTCTTTTGTTTAACCTACAAGTTAATTTTTGTAAGAGTTATAAGTTTAGTTTTTTTTTTCATACACATCAACTTTTTTTTTTTTTTTAATTTGTATATTTTTCTCAAAACAGATCAGCATAACAATGGGATTTTTTTTTTCTCTCCTGATTATTTTCTAAATTTGGATGGAGCTGGTTTTGAATCTAGACGCTTCATATAAACAATTCTAAAAAAAAAAAAAAAAATAGAAGTTATAACGATATTTTTTTTTGTAGAATGGGTTTAAAGAAATTTACATACCTCAATGTACGAAGATAAAAATCATAAAATTACTTCGTTCAAATTGACACTTGTTTCATCTTTTCTGTTTTTATTATAAACTAATCTATCAAAACCAAATATATATGAGGACATTTTGTCAGGAATGACAAAATATAACTTCGTTAAAAAATCTTTTCAAGAATAAAAAACTACTTGGTCAACGGACAAATATTTTTTAGTATTGCAAAAATTAAAAAAATGATGTTTGTAAAAACATGTGTGAATAACTTTCATTTTTTAATTTATTTTTTGTATAAAAATTTTTATTTCCTAAATATAAAACGTTCTGTTACACCCTTATACAACTCATTTTTCTACAAATTTAATATCAACTGAACTTTTTGTTTTAAAAGTAAACTAAAAAAATTGAAATAAAATAAAATACAGTTCGTTTACATATAAAATACTAATCAATTAAAATGAAATACAGATTATTCACTAAAGATATTTACAGTAATATATGTTTGATATTCTTATGTTTGTATCTAGGCTGTTATTTTTTAATAATATTCTATTTCAAATACTACCGGGTTATTAGAGCAAGTTTAAAAGAAATTATATGTCTATTTTTATATGTATTGCTATGTGCTCCCTCGAGATTTAATCGGGATGCCAGGATAATCGCTGAAGGCAATTATCCAAAAATAAGTTAATTAATTATATATTGAGTCCTAAAAAACTATTATTATGATTGGATTCTTTTCCAAAGGCTATTTGTGTGTTTTCCAGTTTACCAATTAAATACCTTTATATTTATAAAATGTTGTTACCATTAATTGTATAGTATAATAAAGGGTGGTATATTGGGTTTTATAATAGTATATAAACTACATAAAGAGATTAACTATTTATTTACAATTTATTACTATGATTAAGATTTTTGTAATGATTCAAATAAACGGTTGCCATAAAATATCGATTATTACATTATTACTTATTGTTTAATTTATACTTATAGCTGCTGATGCCGTGGGATGTAGTTCCGTAGGTGTCGTCTTGTTCATAAAGGATGTCCAGGTCTCGTTAACCTTCTTACGACTTCGTCTGGTCGAAGTGCATCTTGCTTCGCTCCGGCTTCTGCTGCTCTCTCAGGCCTGGTCCTGTCTCGTCTAAGCGTTCCTCTTGACTGTCCTTTTTCCTGATCTCGTTGCCCTAATCCTTCTCTCCCACTTCCCTTTGAGGTGTTACCTTATTTATGAATCTCATTTTTCATAGGCCATCGGTGACTGAACGCTCTCGAGGTAGGCGTCCCCCTCCGCAGGCCCGAGAGTGGGTGAGAACGTTTGACATGTCCAGGAAGGGCCTGCACCTGCTTAATTTGATTCCGGTCCCTCGTCAAACCTGTCATTTTTGTTACAACACTTAAAGGTTAGCAAATCTAATTTTCTCAGGGGACTCTGGTAATGTGGCAAACTTAACACAGATGTTTTCATATCCGGGGACGCAGTAAGAAGTTCGTCGAAAGGCTCCTACCCTAACCAGGTAACGGGGACAGATGGCAAAAACCTTAATAAACGACATATTGTTGTAATAATGGCTAATGCCTCGATACATAGCAGTATTTATGTGCAGTGTTTATATTTAGTTCTGAATGCATCTTAGTTGTTATTGTGAAAAATTAATCGTTGTTTTGGAATAGTTGAATTTTTTTTTTTAAATTGGTTGGATTCTTAATTCCCCATATGGGGCAGGAGAAGAAGCTTAGAAATTTATCATTTAATCTGCCCATGATTATTAGCCAATAAACCGTATTTATAATTGGTTCTTTTGTGCCGTAAATGTAAAAGTCTGAATCAATACTAAAAGCGCTTTTTGGTTTACCCAAATGTACAATCGGATACATCACCAACTTTACACAGTGGAAATTTGCCTGATCGATATTTACTGTAATTGGCGAAATGTTTTGACAGGAATGATAATTGTTTCAAAATTGTTTTATTTAATTATATTTATAACTGTATTTAAATAATGATACATCCAGTAAATTTGATGTAAGACAATTTTGTTATGATATAGGCGAGTATAGAAACTACTCATTAGCAGCACTAATAATCATTCTATATCAGATGGTCTCGATCTTTTTAGTTTTTAACTTCCAACTAAGTGGCCAAAATGCTTTATAATTTTAATTTTTTTTTTGGATAATCGTTTGGTTAGATTTCTTGATAATGTCAAGAATTTCAGTAAATATATCCTTCAGGATCATACCATATCATGATAATGAACGATATCTTTCAAGGCTTGTTGTACAATATGTTTATTATTGTCGTCGGATTTACACATCCAGTGTCATTTTGGTTATTGACATGAAGACAGCGTGAATTGCATGTTGCGACCCGACGTCGCAGCCGCACGTCATATGTCTCGAAAGCCTGGTCATCCCTTCGACTTCAAAAAAACACCTTTTTTTCCTGGCCAGCGATCTTTGGAAGAACCACCGGAACAGTTAAAGTGACCCCTCTACAACTTCATAGAAATCCAGAAAAAGACGCGAGGAGAAGACGGCGGCACCCTTGGACCGGACCGGCGCATGAGACAGAGATCGTCAGCCATCACCACATGATCGTGAGAAACAACCATTCTTTCTCTTTTACGTGCCCCTTCAGGTACTAAATTTTGTACTGTAATAAATTACATTTATGATTACATGGTTCTAGAAATGCCTCACAAATTATTTAAAAAAATGAGTGGATAGATTAATTGCCCAAATTATAGCGAAGACAGACGAAAACCTACTGGATAGTGAGGACGCCAAAGCGTTGAGGGCAGTGGTCGTCTGTACGGTGAAACGCAGCATCCTTAATCAGATCCAGGCAGATGTAGAGACACCCTGGGTCGTTGTCAAAGCTAGGTTGAAGAAAGTATTCGGAGGAGGACGATGAGCCCCAGAAGAAGACATGTTCATGTTGTTTAGGGAAACGAGGAAACCTAAGCAGTCGAGTTGGCAGTATGCTTGCAAGCTGCTAGCGAGGTACAACCGTATCGCCGACAAGCTAAGCGAAATGATAGCAACAGATCAAGTTGAAGGCCGGATGCAGTTTCTATCGGGCATACTAAAGATCCAGTTAGCAAAAGAACTGGAAAAAAGGGTGAGCCTGCCAAGGGGCGCTCCTTTATTGAGTGTTCTCAAGAACTGATGGACTCAAGAGCTCGAGAGGAGGAAGTCCGAATGGAAGTGGAACAGTCGGGGTTGAAGCGATTGGAGTACAACCGGCCGAGGAATATTCATAATCCTTGGAGAAGGAGAGAAAATAGTGATAGCGGAAGAGACAGGCCAAGGAACCAGGAGAATAGGTTGAACCAGGCGAATCACAGGAGCAACAGGAGAAGAGAGGACCGAAAATGCCTCAGTGCCCGCGCACCAGGTGCTTTGAATGCGGTAATGAAGGGCTTATCGCGAAACAATCTCATCGATACCGGGAGCTCGAACACTATCCTGGACCAGGAGGCGTTGAGTAGATGGAGTGGCCGAGATGAGACACCTCAGGTGCAGGTATGTAATTGTAAATTAATTACCTTGGGTGGACCCGGTAGCGTTTTGGGAGAGGCGAGAATGGGGTTAAGTCAATGGGGGTGAGAGGACATGACCTTACGGTTCATGTAATGCAAAAAATACCGAGATACTACGAAGTAATTTTAAGGTGTAACCTACTGGGAAAGGTGGGACCGTAGATTAATAATAAAGCTGGGCGCTGGGATATTAAAATAGTGTAAAAGCAGTTCGAATGTCAGAGCCTAGAAAGGGATAAAAGCATGAGGGTGGGAGCGATCAATAGGGAAGAGGATTGGAGAAATAGGATAATGCACGAATATTCGGACATTTTTTTAAGGAAGGAGAAGTGTTGGATGCAACGGGAGAGACAGTGCACGAAATACCCTTAAAGCAAGAGAAAATAACGTATGTGAAGGAGAGGCGGTATCCACAGGCGTTAAGGAAAATATATAAGGGAAGTTTTGGCAAACTTGAAGCAACAGGCCATAATTGTTAACTATACGTCACCCTATAATAGTCCCTTGTGGACGGCCAAGAAAAAACCGACACCGGGAGATTACAAGGAAAAATACCGTGTTGTGATTGACTACCGTTGAACATGTTGAACAAGAGCATGGTAGATAAAAGATATCCTATTCCACGTTTAGAGAACATATTGGATTGACTAGGCAGATCAACCATTTTCAGCACCCTCGACCTCAAATCTGGGTGTCATCAGATTATAATGCATCCGAAGGATCAGATGAAGAGGGCATTTTCATTTGAACGAGGTCACTACGAATTTACTAAGATGTCTTTTGAACTAAAGAATGCCCCGATAACGTTTCAACGGTTAATCGACAAGTTCCTCCGAGGCATAGATAAAGCTATGTGCCAGGTATACATTCACGACCTAATCGTTTTTAGCAAAAATCACAAAGACCATTCGAGAACGGTATTTCACAGAATCAGTCAATTCGGTCTCAAGCTATCCCAGGAGAAGTTGTTGGTAGGACGGGAACAAATTAGGTTTTAGGTACACACGATTTCTAGTATGGGGGTCAAGACGTACGAGGGCAAGGTAGAGTAGAAGGTAGGCACTCCAAAATATAACGGTACCCAGGGACGTGAAAGGTATTAGGTATCCCTCTCAATAATTTGTTGATAATCTGGGTAGTGGTGACACTGGCCATGGAAAGCAATTTCGTAAAATGTATCATGAGGCTACAACAGGAACCTGTACTCGCATTCCCGAATTTTAACAAGGCCTTTACAATTACAACCGATGCCAGCGAATGCGCATTAGGGGGAGTGTTGTCACAGGACAGCGAGGAAGGAGAACGTCCGGTGGCGTACGGAAGCAGGAGGCTAACAGATGCAGAATCGCCCTAAATAGTGAATGGGAGCTGTTGGGAATCGTCTGGGTGGTGGAGCACTTCAGACCGTGTTTGCGAGCAGATTTAAAATCTGCACAGACCACCGGCCCCTCCAGCTGCCATTTTCTTTAGTTTCTAACCCGCTACCACGTATCTTA
>NW_027110005.1:11181-22543 GCF_000696795.3 Halyomorpha halys | reverse complement strand
AACACGAAATAATATACTAAGATCAGAATAATAATGAATGCATCATGGTGGATGAACAATCAATAAAATTCTTTGAAATAAATTATGTGTCAGAATTAACTTAAACAATAGTGAAACATGCAATAAATATGATAACCATATCATTGAATTGGGAATGTACACATTTAATTTATACTTAACCAACATAAAGAATAAAATGGATAAACAAGTTTTAATTTAGAAAATAAACTGTCGTTATTGTAACCACATGTATATAAAAGTGTTGATAATACTTAGAACCAGATTAGTTCAACATGAAAATACCTGCAAACAAACTACAAAAACAAAAACAGCGCTGGCATATCACAGCATTACCAAAAACTTACTGAATGCCTAAAAGAGACGACTAAAACTGAATTTAAAAGGGTTTTGCTAGACGAAAAAATAACGCACTAACAGAAAGTTAAAGGAACCTATTTAAATAAAAATAGGCAAACAAAATGTGAATATAATAACAAATTGTGTAGAAATAATAAATAAATTAGTTAAAATAGCATCTAATTTACAATAATTCTAAAAAAGAAAAATTAAAATTAAAAAGGACAGATCCTTAAGGAGGATAACAGTAGTAGAGGAGACGAATTAGAGGTATTAAGCTTGGGGCAACAGTCTAATGTGAGAGTGAAAAGGATAAAATAATAAGTAGTGTACATTATAAATAAATTCAATTATGACTATTTAACTACTAATAAAATAAATATTAAAATAAGTGTTACATATTTTATATAAAAAAAAATATGAAATGTAAATTTTTATGTAAGTTCAGTTGTATTATCTTGAAGATAGAGCAAGAGCCCCGAAATGTAGATACATAATGTAGGAAAATATGAAAGTAGAACGGATTCGTCACATTGAGGTGTTACGTGAAAAAAAAGTAAAGATACATGAAGCCACAATTTTAAACTTAATGATCAAATATTACATCGGTGGTTTGGAAGAATGATAACTGTGAACTTCGTGAAATTGACCTGTAAGTCGAAATAATTGTACCTAAAAATTCCCTAAGGGAGGAATTTTCTATTTATCACTATTGAGTCAATTAAAAAAAAATGCAATTGTGTCATTATTCTTCAGGGACAGCGATATGGTATAATTAATAAACAAAAGAAGGTTTTTTTAAAAATCATATTATATTCACATAAAAAATTAAATTTGTACCGCTACAACTAAACAAATAATGAAGAGTTGGGGGCACAGAACTTTGTAAGGAAGTAATGTTACTATACCAACGGTTGTACAACGAAGCGATTTGGAAAGAGTCACGCTCGACCGTCAGATTTTCACCTAATTAAGGGTACCCAGTTTATGAGGCTGGGTGGACTCCGGAGGGCTCCCGAATCCACGGGCTGATTCACTGATACAGTGAAACGGATAATGATGATCTGCCACAGCCGAATTCGAACTCGGATCTTGGAGTTAGTACCACAATACCTTACCAATGAGCTACCTACTCATATGATATTCACAATTTGTTCAAAATTAATGTAAAAAAGATATAATTGTGTAAATGGAATATCTGTAAAAACCCTTTGATCTAAAAAATCTTTTATCACAAGAAAATAAGATAAAAAGTTAAAGGCCACAAGTCTATTGGGTGAAGAAGCAATGGGCCAGTGATACTAGGTTACTTTTGGATATTCCCATAGGGTCCTGAAGGCTTCTAACTATGCTGAATCCAATTATTTTGATCTAATTTTCACAATAGGCAATTTCTCGATGAGATAATGGACAATTTATGAAAACTTGGTTTTATCTTTAATGAAGGTTTCAATTTAAGTTTCTTTCGATCGAGATACAGTCCATATAAAATTTAATTATGTACCGACAACTATTTTATTGTTTCCAATAATACTCAAGTTATACCGCTCCCAAGGTTAGATCCCACCGACCGTTGAGGATATAGATCTACAGCCGGTAATAAACGTGGACCGAAGCTCTTTAAGACATGCTTTGTCGTAGCAGTAAGGGCTGCCGTCACGGGAGGTGACGTTTCAACGCAAGGCTTTAATTAAATCACAAGGGAGCTGAGGCCGATGTAACCCAACCACATTATTGGTACTAGTCACCCCGTTTCAGCTCCGGTCTAATTACACCACAACTAAAACAATGAGCATTGTAAATTATTTTCGCTGGAAACTGAGTTGAACTTTGCTGAATTAACAATTTCTGGTCACATCATTGTTGAGGAACAAATGGCGACTTGAATGGTAGAATAAATCAGAAAGTCCCTCTTAGCCACTGATTTCACAAATTCTATGGACTGTTATTTAAATTTTTTTAACGAACACCTTTGTCATTTCGAATAGCCCAAGTTCTGTGGTAATTTGATTCCATGTATCTGAGTTAAGGAAAAAAATGGTAAAAATCTCAATTTAATCTTGATTCAGACGACAGATCAGAAGAACTTGAGGTAAGATAAATATGCCATTTATACTATATCAGAAATCATAATATTAATATTATTTAGAGAAAGTATTAAGAACTTGAGGTAAGATAAATATCCCATTTATACTATATCAGAAATCATAATATTAATATTATTTAGAGAAAGTATTAAGAAGCAAATTGCATGCATATTTATATGTGGCCAAAAATCGCATACTTACATACGATATATATAAACACTGTACAACCACAACCTAAGAAGGGTCAAGAGTTCGATACAAAGTACTGAACAATGGGTGTGCAAATCTGATTTGTTCATATCAATCCTTAACTAAGGGTAACCACCCTAGAAGGGCTCCTCAACCAACAGGGGTACAATAACAAAATAAATAATTATTTTCTAAAGCCGGATTCGAACCAAAGTCCGGTGGATAGTAATACAACCCTTTACTATCTGAGCAACGCCTCTCATTTTCTTCTCATACAACTCATAATTTAAAAAATAGAACTTCCATTTTACTTTATTTTAACATTTTTTTTTCATAGGAGATAACAATAAAAAAAAAGAAAAAAACTCAACGCTCTTCACTTAAAAGTTATTAAAATAGATTTGAAAGAAAAAGGAAAATCACCAGTATGGTTATTACTAATTCGTTCTAGTCTCCAAACTGTAGATAGGATTTTTTTTATCGTATGTGTGCTACTGTCAGTATAGAAAATAAAAAATGGGGGTAGGAGGAGCATCATTTCACCAGATGAAGTTATTTTATTAATGATAATTTAACAAATAGAAAATATATATAAGTGAAGCTCCACAGATAATGCTTCAGATCGCAGATAAATAAGAATATACAACTTACCTGTAGATAAAATTAATTCTTCGTGTTGTTGTCGTAATTGTTTCTAAGTATGTTAATATTTTATTATAGATAGTGCTCTCTATTTTGTTTTTCAAATTATTGAACTATTCCCTGCCACATCTGCAGAATGGATCTTGCATTGTTTATCGGACGCTGTGGAACAAAGACTTTTAGCTAGGCCGACGGTAGACATCACTGTAGTGGTTATAAATAAGTAAGTGCCCTATGAGTGCTGCCTTAAGCCGGTGCTATGAGTATGTTCCTTGGAAAAGGCTATACTGTTTGTACACTCTACTCAAAAGAGGAAGGTAATTAGGTATCATTTTAAAGTTACAGAGAGAGGAAAGGAAACGGATTAATCTACTATCATAACGAAGTGATTATCCTACTATCGTAATAATTATTTATAGGAGAATGTGACAGACTAATGATATTTTCTGGTGGAAGGATGTTAGTTCAATATATTAAGTCGTTTGAAATTAATTCTTCCTTTTTATTATCTTAATTATTTACCAATTGTGTTCGGCGTTTGGGATCTTTTCCACCTCATCAAGATTGCATTAACAATTATTTTAACTTTTTGTTAACATCTTTTTATCATTGCTTTTATGTCAATTTTTCAAATATATTTACAGTTTTATTTTGGATTGAGGTTTCTCCTAATTAAACTTTTTTTAATATTACTCAACTTCCCAAATAAGTAATAATAATGCGGACCACTAAAACCATCTAAAGGATCAGAGTATTAGTATTTCGTAAGAAAGTTCTTTTTATTGAGCGGATATACTTATTTTTTATTTTATTGCATATTCCTTTCAAAATACATCTAGTTCTCACAATCTTCGAGAGTAGTTTTAGGGTTTGGAAGGTATCGGATTTTTTTTTCTTTTTAGATGTGTCACTCAATATAGTTCCAGAAGAAAAAAATGTGAAAAATACCTCTATATTAAGAGAGATTTAAAAATTTCCTTCACTGATCTCTCAGAACAAACGAGACTGTTGGCATTTAGAGTAACCGTTCCAGTTAAAAGCTACTTTAGTTTCATTAATTGTAAATAACCACACGAATAGTACTTAAATAAGGCGTAAGTTAATATAGTTTAACTTAAAATGCTTTTTCATGATAAAAAAAACTTATGATTTACGCTAAAAAAAAAATAATGTTTACTATATGTAGTCAGCAGACCCAAGAAACCTGATATAACCAAAGTTCGATCGTACGCCGAATTGTAGAGGAGGTTCTCGACTATGAACCAAGGAAACAGATCACCTTCCACAGAAATCAAAGGAGTTTTAAAAAGGGCATTCTAGGAACGCACGTCAGCATTAAATTGCAATGTTGCTGCAGAAAGAGTCATGGATTTGATTCCTAAAAAATGTGAGGGCATCCGCATGAATAAAGGAGAACTGGAAGCAACGAAGCTCTCCCTTGACAACGGAGATAAGCATGCAAACAATGAACGAAGGTGAAACTATAAAATATTTAGGATGCACATTCTCGGAAGAGCTTACACAATAACACCCCTTATTATATTATACAGTTAATAGGAACAACATTTCATAAGTATACATATATTTAATTGGTAACTGGTAAACACACAACAAGCCTTTGGAAAAGAATCCAATTATAATAATAGTTTTGCAGGACTCATTAGAAATTAACTTATCTTTCTGGATAATTGCGTTCAGCGATTATCCTGGTTGGTATCCCGACTAAATCCCGAGACAGTATATAGCAATATATATAAGTTACAGGCTTTCAACGGTGAATGTCAGCTGCCTGAGTACCTGACCAGCTGTTCAATGTATATATATTTTATATATTATTAGTATATTAGCTTTAATAAAAACCTATATATATATATATAGGGGAACAGATCTCCTCAATAAACAGTGTCCACCAATAGCCGGGAAAAAGTGCAGAGATCGAAATCTAATTAAAAAAACAAAACAATTTTTTTTCATTTTCCATTTCACTGTGTGTACCAACAATGGCATCAAAATTAGCAGCAGCACATGCTAATGCATTAGAATGGATGAGGATTCGCACGGCGACTTTTCAGGACCTGCGGAAATCAATTTCGGATTAATAAAGGTTCACCGGAGAGATGGGCGAGTTGAGACCTTTTATTAAGGGTGGTGACCGAATTATAGGTCTAATAGAAGCAAAAGTAGAGATTTACTGAACAAAGGAGATGCGGACTCGTTGAAGGCGTCCATGGTATGTAGGAGTATCCATCTAAACCAAATACAAGCAGACGAAGAAACTAAATGGCCTATAGTCAAAGAGAGACTGAAGAAAGCTTTCGGAGGCGGAAGATGGACTACGGCAGAAGACATCTTCCAACTGTAAAGAGACAATCCAGTGAGCAGTAAGCCGGGGTTCTCCTCGCCCGGTTTAATCAAATTACTGATAAAATGAGAGAAACAGTAAATGTCGAGGAGTCCAATGGGAGAATGGGGTTCATATCTACAATTCTTAAAATTCATTTGGCCAAAGAGACGGAAAGAAAAGAAGGTATACAGGCAGAACTATCTTTCGTTCAGTGCGCTCAAGAGATGATCGATTCGAGCGCAGAAGAGGAGGAATCAAGGATGGAAGTAGAGGAAACTGGATGGACATAGATGACTTACAGCCAGCCCAGAACCACAAGGATACCCTTGAAGAAACGGGAATGCAAGGACGGTGGATGAGAAAGAGGGAAACATGAAGACAAATGGCCAAGCCAGCCTAGACCGATGAATACCGGGTGACTTGAGAACCATAAGCGCCATACATGTGGAGGCACGGAACATTTAATGGATCAGTGTCCACGCACCAGGTGTTTTGAGTGCGGAACCGAAAGGCACATCGCCAGGCAGTGCCCTTACATACACCGCAGGTGAGAGACAAACCAGGCGGTGCCAATGAAGGTGAACGCCCAAAGGCTGAGGAGAAGGAATGTATCACAACGGCCAGTTGGTTCGGCCAGTGAATTATTAACGGAAGTGTCAGAATCTTCAGAAACGGAGAAAAAAGGTAGAGAACAAGTGAATAGCAGTGGACACAGGAGTGTATGGAGGCGAACACTAGGAGTAGGAAGAACTCAAGAGGAGAGTTGAAGAGAGTGTCGGCAGAGGAGCGACCGCATACTAGTGAGTCACAATGTACGAGGAAAACATGGCAGCCTGCATACAATAGCGTATTTTGAGCAGTGAAGACAAAAGAGTGTCCTGTGGGATAAGAAGGAGAAATATAGAGTTCTCATTGACTACAGGAAACTAAATGAGATTGCGGTGGATGAAAGATATCCAATACCAAGGACATCCTGTGTAGGTTAGGTGGAGCAACAATATTTAGCACACTGAATTTAAAACCAGGATACCACCGGATAAAAATGCATCCGAAAGTCCGGCATAATTCACGTTTGAGGGAGGACACGACGAATTTACGAGAATGCCATTCGGATAAAAAGATGTTACTATCACATTTCAGCGCCTTATGGACGAATTCTTATGGGGGATAGATGAGAACATGTGTCAGATTTATATGGATAACCTGTTAGTAATTAGTAAGTTGAAGACCAAACATGTACGTCATCTGGAAAGCGTGTTTCAAAGAATAAGGTAATTTGGATTGAAATTATTTTGATAATTTTCTTTTGAGAAAAATCACTGATAGGTCAAAAGCAGATAAATATTTTAGGTCATACGATCTCAATGGAGGGAGTCAAACCAGATAATCAGAAAGTTGAAGCAATATAAAGGATGGCGGTACGGCGAGATATGAAAGGAGTCCGAAGACCGTTGGGAATCTGGGGTTTCGTGCCAGAGATGGCCGAGTACCTAATGTAGTAGCTGACTGGTTTTCGACTGTACAGGTAGGACTTAGGACTTGGTTTCAATTTTATGATGTTCCCGATCGCATTGCATTAGTTGGACGAAGGGAATTTGATAATGCCAGCATTAGGGAAGAGATGAAAGCACTGGACGTGGTATGGCACCTAAACACGCCCGGACATCCCAAGAGCAGGGGAAGCATAGAGCGGCTGCATAACACCCTCAGTGGCCATCTGAGGGTATATCAGATGAAGAAGGGCTTGGAGCCGGACGTTCCAATGAGTAAATCAATTGCGGCTTATAACCACTCGATACTATGGGAGCGGTAAAAATCGGGACCATGGTATACCGTATCGGGGCAAGGAGTTTCAACGGGAAATTGAAAGAGTCCTCAGTACGGTTTACTAGGTGGAAAGAATTCATAAGCCAATACAATCATGACATTGTATACAAGCCGACTGGTTTTCGCGGGCTATAAACGCTTTCGAAGAACACAAAGGGGAACCATATCGGAAGTATACAGCAGTTTCTGCAAAAATGGAGACCAGAAGTGAAAAGAGAAGAAGATGTGCCAGTAGATACCGACCATGAAGAATTGTCTGCAGAAATTGATGAGATTGTCAACGACAAGCGGAGATTCGGCCCGATAAAGGTTAAACATACCTGGTACGTAAATTACAACCATTTGATCACAACCGGGGGCTAGAGAAGAACAAATCTGTGCCAGCCTTCAAGATGCATCAAAGCCCGGAAAGAATCACCATCTTTACATCGGAAATGCTGTAATTTGGGAAAAAGTTGAAAGATTATGACGATCAGAGCAAACTGGGGTAGACAGGTCAATATTTGTCACAAGATTTGGTGACGGGCCAATTTATCTCTTGAATGATTCATTCAGACGAACTAGTATTTCTTTATAACTCTATAAAACCCACTATATAAGGTTCTATTAACATTTCATTACAATTCTACATTACCATATGGAATAATGCAGTCCTTTCTGGATGAAATGTTAGTTGAATAAATAATTGCATTTATTGATCTAATTTATCTAATTTTGAAAATTAGTATAAAACAATTTTTTAAAAAATGTGTCAGTCTGTAATGTATAAATATGTCGTAATTCTTTATATTTTTTATATCTAAACTTTCAAAAATTAGAAATTGGCTAATATATTGATATAGTAATAATGTCATGTAATAATGTAATAAATAGTAAATAATGTCTGTTGAAACGTTTATTTATTTCATATTTTTTTAACTTGCTTCGAAAAAAGTGTTAGAAAATAATAATAAGTGAGGATTGGATTTTAATATTAATCTTGTCAAGTTGATTAGAGCTTCATCCACATGATTGACATTTTTCTTACTAACGAATACGGACACCCTGTGTCACGTCAAACTTACCCGAAACTCCTAATAACAAAGTTCAAGATGTAATGATAGAATAAATTCACTCAGATCCCCCGCCCCCCTCCCAGTGACATTAAATACCGTACAATTCTGAAAAATAAGGCGAAAATAACTGGAATGGCAAATTGCGCTGATTACTGACATATATGATTTTTTATGTTTATGGAATTTTCAATTTCCATTGAATAGCTTTCTCAGTGATCTATATTCACACAAAACGATACATAACCAACCTATGCCTAAATTTGTAAACTAGACAAGGATTTAAAAATCATATAATTTGCTTTCAAATACATTGCGACATTCCTGACTAGAAACAGGGTAGTAAAAAAATAAAAATCTTGCCGAAAAAAAAATCCAAAATGTGTATAAAACAACTAAAGTCTGCAAAAATTTTCTTTATTGTTTAATTTATAATATTTAAACATAGCAAGCCAGTTTGAAATTAATTAAACTCACTAAATACCCTAAAATACTTAAATATTCTTATTGAAGACCTAAAGTTTTGTCCATAATTGCTTGAGGAAGCTTGTATTTTTATTCACACAACAAAATTGAAGTGTTAAGGCTTGTAGTTGTATTTAATGATTTTATATTCCTGTTATGAATGTTGGAATTGATCTTTTAAGCATCTTAAATACAAGTTATTTTCAAGTTTTAGAAAAAATATACAGGGCAGCACGTTGAAAGAAGTGTATAAATATTCTTCCAAGTTGTGACGTTCATATGATCTTCATAACCTACGAATAGTGGGTAGCTCTCATCCTATTTTTGTAAAGAAAAATAAAGTCCTGTCAGCAAAAAATCTTTGCATACTGTAAAAATATAGTTTTTGAGACTACATGACTTAATGTTATGGAACTTCTAACACAATTTTTCCCTGAGATATCAGTATTCTAAAAATCGATTTTAAATGACTGACTATGACATTCCTGACATATATTCTCCTATAGATCTATGTGTTGGCTATAATAATGATTATTTTGAACAACATCATTATAACTATTTGAATTTAACATAAAATACAAACCAAAGAGATTTTTCAGATTTTTTGTACGTTTTTAAGGATTTAATAAGAGTTAGGACATAGAATGTATACTTTGTTGTTAAAAATAACTCATAAATTCAATAATATTTTACAAAGTCATTGTTAAATATCTGGGGCTTTGATCGTTCCCAGGATATATGAAAATAATGTTAATGTAGACCCTGACCTGATTACGGGGCGTTGTTTGTAGAAAGAACCCTTTGGGGATGAAAGGATAGGGTATGAAATTCGGAACTCTAGGGCGCTTAGCTTTGTCTTTCCCTAAGGAACTAACAACAAATTACATTTAAAAGCTTCTCGTATTGTCTCTTGCGGGCTTGATTCATTCCAAAAAGAGTAACCTTAATATATGTTGGGGAGATCTAGTTATTGATTTTTAATATTCTTATTAGTAATAGGAATATTATACATTTTCAAAATTTATATTTAATTAATAACATTACAAATACAACTTTAAGATAAATTATTAAAAATTACTTGTATGGAATAATTCAAAATGTATTTATGTATACCTTAAAATAAGGTGGAATTAAGACGGATGTTGAGAGTTTCAAAGTTTTATATTTTTGAACTGAAAATGATTTTTAACTCATTACATTAATTTACATAATTATTTTTAAAAATAAACAAAATTTATTTTATACGTTTACCCAATTCCCTACCTGCTATAGTGAAGTTTATTGGCCTTATTTGACCAAAAATAAAATTTATCACTTTTCATCCTATCAATTACTATTCTCATTAAAATCTTTTAGCTAAAACGTCAAAATCTATCAAGGATAGAGTTATATACAAGAATTTGATAGTGTTTTTGAAAAATGAGTCGGTTACTTGATTTTTAGGAGTGCTACATTACAATAACATTTTTGTTGCGTGTTGTTAATGTTTCTTTAACAATTCTAACTAAAATGACAATAATAATTCTAATTAGCTATTCTTTAGAAATTTCGCAAACAGTGAAAAATATTTGAGCAGTGCACTAAATAACAAAAACAAATGGCCCGAAAAAAATTTTTTTTTCCTTACCTCCTTCATTAAATAGATAAATAGCGGAATTAACAAATATATACATATGTATTTAGTGCCCTTCCTTAGCCTAGGTAATTTTTTTTTTCATACCCTCCTGTAATGATTTTAGTGGGTATTTGGTAGTACATATAGGAGGTATGCTATATGTATAGCTGGGTGTTAAGGATACCTTGGATTGCCTTTTGGCATTATAAGGTAACTATTGGACTGCCTAGATAAATAAAAATAACTTAATAATAAGTAGATTGATTACATTTGTTCTTATACGAGAACCAATACTTTTAATAAGTAAGCTGCAACAAAGTGGCTTGTTACCAGAGTTATTAGAGTAACAAACATAGTTATTTAAAAACCCAAAATCGTGCATTAAAAATTCGAAATATGCATAAAACGCCTAAAGCTTGCAGTAAATTCCTTCTAATTCTTTAGACTACCTTAATTTTAAGTTTTAGAAAAATATTCAAGGCACTATATAAAAAGAGGTATTTAAAAATATTCTTCCAAGCTGAGTTCCCTTTTTGAATTAACCCAAAATTAACTCTTTCGATTTTCAATTGTGTACATACCATCTCCCTCTCTATGTATCTAATATTTCCAGAGGGCATACATTTTCATTTCATTCTTATTATTTCATTAGCCTTTTTCTTTTTTTTTCTTCTTATTTTATCTCTAATTTAAATTGCTCAATGAGACACTGTAGTCTCAGAGCATCATGGTTTATTATAAAATTCTCTCTCTCTCTCTCTCTCTCTCTCTCTCTCTCTCTCTC
>NW_027110005.1:4137-6156 GCF_000696795.3 Halyomorpha halys | reverse complement strand
AGTTATTTTTATTATAAATAACTTAAGTTGATTTGTAAAATGTTCATAGTTACTAATGTTAAATAAACTTAAAACAAATAGGTAATATTTTAATAAAAAAATTGGCCTAAGGTCAAATTGCAATACATTTTACCTTACTTTTTATATTTACTTTTATTGTATAATACATTAAATACAATACAGAACCTATTTCAGTTTTATGCGACTTACACTTTTTATTTTTTATTTTTTATAAGATTTCATGGGGCATTTTGAAATATTTAGAAAATTATCAATGTTCTTTTATACCCACATGAATTCTCACAGAAGAGAGAAAATATTCCCGAATTACAAACAATTCCCGATGCTCTTCCATTCTTTAGCAAACACCTGTTTTAATATCGCCAATAACCGGTTGAGGTGGGATGAGAAACAGTAGCTATTATAATAGTAGATATATTAATAGGACGATCTTTGGGAAAATGTGGGGATGTACATTAAGCAGGTGAAGAAAGAAATGGAGAAATTAGGAATCTCAAGTTGAGACTGCCTCCAATCAATCCATTTTATTTGAACCTCAATCAACAGATGACTATAGGCAAAAAATAAGGAAGATAGAGGTTCTTGTGGGTAGATAAAGAACTTAACCGCAGAAAGAGCTATAAACAACTTTATTGGTATAGTAGTTACAAATATACACTACTACTACTACACTATTACTACAAATCACAAGGTAACAATCCTAATGACTGAATGGCTATCTTAGCTCTGTACAGGGGGATATAAATACAATAATGGTGGAAGGGGATAATGCACCTTAACTCCTCCCTTCTGAAGATGCGAAACTCCGAAGAGCATTATGGTAATTCATGTACATGAAAAGACATGTTTTAGGGTAAAGATTTACTCTTTAGGTATTTTCTAGTTTAATAATCGTTGAATCAATAACTATAGTATTATGTTTAAGGCATTGTAACAATGTTTCAGTTTGTTCTAATTTAATCAATGCTGTTAATGGTAAAAAATAGGATGTGTAGCCTTATTTTCTAAAGTTACATAACTTGTATTAAAACTAGGATAATAATCTACTTCATCAATATTCTTAATAAAAGAAGTTACCCTAATACAAGATGTTATACAATGTTTAATGTTATTTTTGATAAGGTTTGGAATACAATTCACCTGTAAGAGTTGTAATTTTATATAATAATATAAGTTTATTAGGAGTTAATGTTGTTACAAAAGTGTTTTTGTGTGATACAGGAATTGGAAGAAGATACATAGTCATATACTGATATGTATGAGAGGCACCAGCTGGAATTTTTAACTTAAAATAATTTCTTTTGTCGGCATGCCAAAGATACCGCCGGACCTATGCAAATATCCGTCGGCTACAGATCTAAAGAAATGTACAGAAGCATATAGATAACAGAGGGTATGCACCCTCTGGGAACGGTTGACCGTGTAGGCAGAGTTGAACAAATAAACAGCCCTTATCTTGCACGTGGCCAGTTTAGACATTAGAAAGTACAGAGAAATAGCCGCCGTAATTGAAAACAAATAAACACCCCTTATCTCACACGGAGCCTCACTAAAAACCTCGGGAAAAATACAATAAGCCGCCAGAAGCCGGCTTTCTTCAAAGAAGAAACTTTTAGAGATTAAAGGTAGGAAAAAGACCGACTTTCGTCAAAGGTCATTGGACCTTCTCACACCCTCTGAAAATAGAGGAACCAATCAAAGTACAGAAATCAAAAGAAGGAGGAGTCAGAAGGAGAGGGGAGAAAATGAACAAAAGGAGCAGGAAAAAAGAAATTGAGGACAGTCGGAGTTGAGGAGGATTCGAAGGAGTCCGGAGCTGAAGACAGTTCGAAGGAGTCCGGAGTTGAAGACAGTTTGAGGGAAGCTGAGAGAAGAGAACAGTCTGACAGAGGAAGACAGTCGGAAAGATCAGCGGCAGTCGGGAGGCCATATGGACGCTCTTCCACGACAACCGCCAAGCCGACCGATGTACCGAAACAAGTAAGACCTTTTCTGATG
>NW_027110005.1:1733-2557 GCF_000696795.3 Halyomorpha halys | reverse complement strand
ATAAATATAAATACATAATATAAATACATTAATATATGAATAAATTTCAATAGAACACCTGTACGGGGAACCCCTAGTCGGGCTTAGAAACCCCGAAGCCCCGTACACGGCAATACATTTTGATTTTAAACGGAATTGATGTGAAATAATGAATTACATTATTTTTGATTGAAAATCCATTTTTGCTAATTTGCCATAAAAGACATAAAGTTAAGCCATCTAAGTCAGTAGATATTAACGATATATTCCGTTTTCCGTTTCCAATATTCCTAATTCACAGATTTCTAGAATGTTTTCTATGTTTAATGTTCTCAAGATAATGTAATTAATAATGGAGTAAAGTTCGTTCAAATGGGAAGTTATTGTAGCCATGTCCAATGTATTAATACTTTTAGAGGCTCGTTCATTGTTTTCATTAAGAATTAATATATTGTTCCGAAAGGTTTCAATTAATTTTTTATTATATTGGATTTCTTGTTCAATGTTAAAGGAATTTTTCTCTAATTTTGTAATAATTTGATCATTGTGTTCCTTGTCTGAGGCCTCCATGTTGCCAGTGACCCATTTAATTGCTGTTCCAATACCGTTTATTAGACATCGATTCTGTCAGTTATTTGGAGATTTGCTAATAAGTGATTTTATTTTAGATTTAACGAATTGCAATGGCCTGTAAACCGTGTTAAAAGATGTGCTAGTTTCGAAAGAATTTAAATTTTGTTGTGCTAGTATTAGGTAATATTTTAATAAAAAAATTGGCCTAAGGTCAAATTGCAATACATTTTACCTTACTTTTTATATTTACTTTTATTGTATAATACATTAAA
>NW_027110005.1:0-1413 GCF_000696795.3 Halyomorpha halys | reverse complement strand
ATTTGATCATTGTGTTCCTTGTCTGAGGCCTCCATGTTGCCAGTGACCCATTTAATTGCTGTTCCAATACCGTTTATTAGACATCGATTCTGTCAGTTATTTGGAGATTTGCTAATAAGTGATTTTATTTTAGATTTAACGAATTGCAATGGCCTGTAAACCGTGTTAAAAGATGTGCTAGTTTCGAAAGAATTTAAATTTTGTTGTGCTAGTATTAGTTCTTCGTTTAAATGAGTTAAATTTATATAATGAATAAAAGTATGATATTTATCTACTGTGTAAGCTGGTGGCATTTATATCATTATATATCATATTGCTGTTATAGCTGGTACGTTAGTCAAGTCAGTTATTTCATAGGTAGATATTTTATGTAAGGTCAATAGGAGAAACATCATTATTTCCATGATCTTCATTATCTGATACAGGTAATGTTAATGTTGTTTGAGGCAGTCACGTGACTTAAAAGAGGGCGTAGCCTAATGATCACGTGAGTGGTTAAGGTTATGTCGAACTAAATTTAAATTTAAATCTCCCGCCAGGGGTCACGTGACCAAATACTAACCTCCCATTGGCTGCCTAATATTCACGTGATAGACCACGTGACACGCTGAAAATGCTGGCTTTTTTAAGATTGTCAGATTGAACTAGAATTTCCTTATTTCTATATTCTAGTATATAAACAGGTTTGAAAGGGTTTTCGTTCTTATTCCTAGTTCTAACCCTGGCGTAGGTGTTATCTGGGATACTAGCATCTTCTCTATTTTGATTTAGAAGCTCGGTTCTTGTTTTCTATTCAGTTTTCATTCTTGTTTTTATTTGTTTATGTATTAATTTTAAGTTATTGTGATATTGTGCTACTAGTTTTTCAGTTTTGTGTTCTAAATGTAATTTTATTCGGAGTTAATTTTAATCTTTGGTTTAAACGGTTGTTAAATGAAATTACCGCGAGGCATAGCCTTTTTTTGAGTTTTATATTAGGTTTAGTTTCTTTTAAATTTCTTAATATTTCTATAAATGTCGAGAGTGTCCTATTTAAAAGTCCTAGTGAGTTGGGATGGTTGGGGCTGACATAGTAGGATTCAATCCCTTGGGAGCTGAGTAAATTTTCAATTAATTTATTTTTGTATTCTCTATCATTATCCATTTTTATTCTTTCAGGTGAGGGATAAAATTCTAAATCCTGTATAATTACGTCCGAGACCTATATGGAATTGCAGGCATCAGCTAGTCGAACAAAAAGACGTTTGGAAGAGGTATCTGCAATGGTGATAATATATTTTTATCAATTAAAAATATTATATAGTTTGTTCATAGCGAAGGGTATCAATTATGAGTTCTTCAAATGAAATTTTGTTTTTATTGGCTTCCTGTCGTATTTGTTTTTTCTACATACTTGACATTTATTGCAGTAAT
>NW_027110004.1:9977-10624 GCF_000696795.3 Halyomorpha halys | reverse complement strand
TTAGTTTTAAAGATGAATAAAACTTAAGTGTTTTTAACGTTTTTAAACTGACGCTATTTTTTTTATTTATTCCCCCCCCCATTATACCTGCAGACTCATCAGTTTTGACTAGTAATTATACATAGGTTTCATTAAAGTAATCAAAATTTGGGCTGAAAAACTGTTGTTTTTTTTCTACCCGGCTCTTATACTAACAGTGGTGAAAAGTGAAAAATACTCCAAAATGAAATGTGTCTAATCATGTTGAGTGTGGTTCCTTACACTCAAATACGAATAAACGAATTTACCGTAATTGGTTCTCCCATCATGTGAGCCATAGACCTAATATCTTGCAGGCATTATTTAGGCATTAGGAAAAATTGAGTTTTTACTCGTTGATGTTCTTTTTCTTTTTTTTAAACAATCCAAAAAAAAAAAATATTTCGGACAAGCCAATACTAAAGAAAGTTAATGTACAAAGTGTAGTTTTTTTAAAAGTAGGTTTGTTTCTTGGGATACTTATTTCTAATTTTTTAGGATCACTTCCAATTTAATACCGGAAAAAATCGTTTTAGAACATTTTTGATAAACAGAAAAAAATGAGCTTTATTGATTGACCTTTGTGATGAGTCTATTTTACTATAATAATAACAATTTTATCATATTAA
>NW_027110004.1:8762-9748 GCF_000696795.3 Halyomorpha halys | reverse complement strand
AATAATAGTTATGTAAAATTTTATCTCTCTTTACATCTATTAACATCTGATTTGAAACTTTTAATTGTTATTCTCCTGGAATTGGGTGGACGGAAGGTGGTCGAAGATACGGGATTTGAATGTTGAAAGGGTATTAGAATTACGAATGAAGGGAGGAATAGAATACCATAAGGAAGAGGAACGGGTGAGGAAATATCTACCAAAAGTGTGTCAGAGCAACAAAGTTTCATTGGCTTATAAAGTCAAGGGCTTTGTTGGAAGGAGTGACCAAAATTAAGAGAGAACAATAATCAAGTTAACTGCTATGATTCATAACATTTTATTTATAGCAAAAATGATGTTAATGGTGGTAAAATAATATTTATATTTTTGCGCATGAAAATATTATATTATAAATATTATATAAAAACATTCCATTTAATTCAGCACCCTGAATAATATAGAGAATTACAGAAGATATAAAGAATTTAGAGGTTTTTGCACAAAAATGGTAGTTTTTTACCACGAAGCGCCGCTGCAATTATGAGGTAGCTAAGATCGACGCTCTAACTCCCGCAGCTACTGATGGCCCTGTGCGCACAAAGCATCTTTCAATTCAGCGATTCAAAAATACGAATCTCCCTTAACATTCAAGATGTCCATTTCACAGATATTAAACTATTAAAAAACTAAAAAAAAAATTGTTAATCAGGTCATTATCAGCGAATAAACAGTAAACAATTTTGGTGTTAGACTATGGACCCAAAGAGATAAGAAAAATCGTGTGAGTGACGGAAAAGATATTTTGGTTTGTTTTTTTAGCAATTCAAACTATGAGTGTTTGTGTAGACACGTGAAGTGTTCCGGGTGGGTTCTGGTATATCTGATAAGGGGATTATACTGTAAATTCGATAACAAAATTTTTGTATTTTGAAGAGTTATTTCCTTCTTTTTTGCTGGATTAACAGAACTACAACAAATTACGTAATTATGACGCGGCATATTTG
>NW_027110004.1:8352-8618 GCF_000696795.3 Halyomorpha halys | reverse complement strand
GTCAAGGGCTTTGTTGGAAGGAGTGACCAAAATTAAGAGAGAACAATAATCAAGTTAACTGCTATGATTCATAACATTTTATTTATAGCAAAAATTATGTTAATGGTGGATAAAATAATATTTATATTTTTGCGCATGAAAATATTATATTATAAATATGTATAAAAAAACATTCCATTTAATTCAGCACCCTGAATAATATAGAGAATTACAGAAGATATAAACAATTTAGAGGTTTTTGCACAAAAATGGTAGTTTTTTACCAC
>NW_027110004.1:4584-7584 GCF_000696795.3 Halyomorpha halys | reverse complement strand
GCTATATATAAAAATGTATATGCATTAATTGTATACTATTGAAACATTTATATCAATTATTATATAGATGAAGTGATAAGACGGTATATATATAAAGTTAAGTATCGGCGAAAGCCAAATGTAAAAAAAAAGAGAAGAAGGAATAAGACGTGTGAACTGCTGTAACATACTGCTTTATTGGGTTCGGTACATCTCTTTATACAAATTCGATCAGCTGATCTCAGTCAGCTGACATCGAAGTAACAGTTGCCTAAGGCTGTGACTTATATAATATGTATATAGTAACAGATAACTTCGCTGTACAATCATTAATCCAATTATGTTAATTTTTCTTATTCCTTCAGACAGCACAATTATTTATGATATAACCGCATAAATAAACTATAGACTCTCGGCCATTGATACGAACTATTCCTTTAGGGCTTTGATAGGTTGATTTAATCGTTTCCAGGAGGTCCTTCAATAAATCTGGGAAAATAGATCAAGAATTGTCCAATAGGATAAAAAAAGCAAATAGTATTTACTACCAGATATACAATACTATATTGGGAAAGAAGTATGTAGGTAAGGATATCAATCTCCATATCTTTAAAGCAATATATCTTCTAACACTATTATATGGCAGTGAAAGTTGGGAGACCCAAGATAAGCACATCAGCAGAATTACGGCTACTGAAATGCGATTTTTGCGAAGAATATTGGGAAAAACTTGGAGAGATAGGATAAGGAGTGAAATAAGAGAAGAACTTCAGATCCTCTCAGTAAAATCAGTGATTGCACAACGACAGCTTCGATGGTATTTACATGACTGTAGAATGGGGGAATACCAGATTGCCAAGAAAATGTAAGGAGGCGAGGCCGAATGGTAGGAGACCATGAGGCAGACCTAGAAGGAGCTATATGGAGCATATGCAGCGACTAGGTCTGGAAAGAGGAAAATGTTGTCACAGAGGAACATGCTTCCCATACTTGCCATGGACCGAGATGAGTGGACCATGTGGTTAGAGGCACTTAAGGAGAATGAGAAAAAAGAAGAAAAATTTATAATTTTCAATTTTTTTGAAAAATGTTATTTGGTACTTTGAGACGACGCTGAGAACGAATACAATTTACTTTTTTCTAAAAAAAAATTTCTTGACCTACTTTACTCAAAGCCTCATTATGCTTTTTTTGTTTTATGTGAATATAATATCGTATAATGGAATGAGTAATATTTTTTTCTTATTCTTCGGAAAGAGACAAATCTATTGGTATACAATAACCGAAAAAGTTATGTATACTTTCTGAGCTACACACCAGACACATATAATTTTGTTCGGAACATTCGAGGAATTCAGTACCTTTAAACCAGTCCATGGTAACATGGATCATTTTGAAAAAACTGCGCGTGAATCAGTCCAGTAATTCTGTATAAGTTTACTGTGTACAAAGATTACCTTTTATATAGATACTTAGGCCATCCCTCATCAACGGAGCACATAGCACACACAACAGCGAAGAAACAAACAACAGTTTCTGAGTAGTGTCGGGAAACGTACTAATTTACAATTACAATACGTATTGCAAACGTACTACTTTACAAAGAGCAAAAACTGTCAACATTCATACGACTGCCCACAGAGACACAATCTCACGCAGGCACGTCAAATTCTTTGATAGCCTTTAACACTGCACAAAAGCACTGTTCCAACAGGACGCCCACAAAGACAAACACACCCATTCTTGTAACCTATCCCCCATATATTTTGATATATGGGTTAGCACTATTCACCCATTGGGCTTAGAAGATAAAAATAATTGATAATTAACTTAGAGGGAAGAGGAAAAATATTTTTTAGCTTGAGTATATAGACATGCTGGGTTGTAAAATAAGTTCGTAGCGTTTTGCAATATTTCAATTTAATCCTCTCTGGGCTTATAAAATCATGTTTAATTGGTCAATAATGTTTACCTATTCTAAGAAAGGATTAGCTAAGGTGCTTGTATGCATCAGTTTCAACTGACATTCCTTATCTTTGAGTGGTATTTTGCTGCCTCAAAATGGAAGAGAAAAAAATTCATTTTCGTCATTTGATGATTTATTTCCGAAAAGGAAAATCCGCTGCACAGACGGTTAACACAATTTGCAATGTGTATGGCGATGATACCTTAGGAGAAAGCACCGTCCGTAAGTGGTTTGCCCGGTTCAGAACCGGAAATTGTGACTTGGAAAACGCAAAGCGCTCGGGTCGTCCTTCAACTGTTGATGACAAAATTCAAGCCTTGGTCACAGACAACCCTCACTCTACGACACAAGTATCGCAGAAACGCTTAACATATCTCATGCAAGTGTCCCAAATCATTAGGGGGCAGCGGGATGTTTCTCGAAGTGATATATGGGTTCCTCACAATTTGACGGAGAAGAATATATTGGATAGCATATCCATTAGCGATTCTTTTCTGAAACGCGATGTTAATGATCCATTTTTTCCACCCATCCAATTCACCAGACCTTGCCCCAACAGATTTTCACTTATTTCGGGCCCTTCAAAACTCTCTTAACGGGAGAACTTTATACACTTTATTCGCTCGAGAACTTCAAAACGCACATAGAGGAGTTTATTGCGCAAAAACCTGAGAAGTTCTGGGAGGACGGAATTAAAAAATTGCCTGAAAGATGGCAACATGTAATAGATCAAAATGGATCATGTATAATTGATTAAAAATATTTACAAGAATCTCAAGTTTCTATTGAAAGCATCAGTAAAAAACGCTACGAACTTATTTTACAACCCAATATTATATACCGTTGGAAAGCCAAAGAATTTATCAAATATAATATTTAACAAAAGAAATCGTAGAAGGTAATGGAGTGACGAAAAAGCTGTTCTAACAACTGTAAGGATTTCGGACACAAGCTTTAGCATACCGTTCCTTCCATAATAAACTTCTCAACCACCCAAATCCACTTGTTTCTAACCTGGCTTCTCCTTCATTACCTAATAATCCTCCTAGGCGTCT
>NW_027110004.1:0-424 GCF_000696795.3 Halyomorpha halys | reverse complement strand
ATGATTTTAATTTATTGCATAAATAAAAGGCTATTTCATTTCATTACTGTTTATAATTATTATTGTTTGCTTGTTAGGCCTATTTACCGTAAGATAAAAAATATTGTCTGACTAGACTAAAATAAGTACGCTGTGTGGCAGCACATTTTTTTTTAAATTTATTTATTTATTGCTATTTACAACTGTACATTATAATATATTTAGTAAATCTGATCTCGGTTACATTGGAGTGTTACAGGCGTGTAGAGAAACTATCCATTGGCAGCACTCTAATGACATTTTACATTAGCTGGTCTCGTGGCCATCTTCTTCTCAGACACCTCGGAGGATCGTCAGGAATGGAAGAGGATGCAAGGTTAGAAACTAGGGGGTTTGAGTGGTTAGGGAGTTTATAATGGAAGGAGTGATATCTGGTTCGGGCTAG
>NW_027110003.1:2755-4907 GCF_000696795.3 Halyomorpha halys | reverse complement strand
TCGCCTCAGGAGGGAGTTCTGGAAACCCTGTAGGTTGGTGAGTGTCGTCTTGTAGAGGTGTCTCATAAGTGGTGCACCATGGAGCAGCGTCGGACGAATGATGGCCTTGTATATTTGGAGCTTCAGGCGCAGCGAGAGTTGTTGTGACGTCAGTAGATGGTAGAGCCTATGCGACTTCTGCCGGGCCAGCTTGAGTCTCCCCTTGGCATGACTGGAGAGGGTGTTTTTTTTAAAGCTCATTTCTTAGCTTTATATATCTTGCTTTTTGACGGTAACCAAATTATCTCCCATCCACTCGTATCTTTCACTTTACGCTCGCTGTATACATTTGATGATTAGGTGTAATGTCTCATAAGTTTCAGTGAACGGTCCTGCAAGTGGCTATAACTTAAAATTAAAAAAAAAAAAAAAAAGAATCGTTAACGTTAACATATTCTTTTAAATTTTTTTTTTTTTTTTAAATTATTATTTATTTATTCATGACAATTGTACAACGTTTCGGCACCACTGTCCCATATTCATGCACTATATATTATATATTTCCCATATGAAATCATGAGGTTTTTATAGTGCATGAATATGGGACACTAGTGCCGAAACGTTGTACAATTGTCATGAATATTTAATATTTTTTTTTTAAATTTATTATTAAATAAATAATAATTTATTTCAAATGATGGAAGTGATTAACCTCAAAAAATTCTAAAAGAATTGACTCACCAGACTTCCTAGAGAGATAATCCAGGTTAATATTTTCGCATTTTATTTTCTATATTATTCAATTGATGCATTCAAAATCCACCTAGCGCGAATTCTATATTTAAAAATCACAATCTTAGATGATAAATAGTTATTGAGCATAAACCGAAAAATATATGATGTTCATTTTGAAAAATTTGCCATATCAAGACTATGCATCCCCACTCCCTGTTTTAATTAGAATCCATTAAAAAAGATTATTTAACAATTACTTCTCAGTTACCTTGCAATTTTACAGAACTGCTTGGCAGAGCTTAATAAAAATTGTGGGTTAAAAAAAAACTACTGAGGCTCCATTTCATCTCGGAACATTAAAAATATATTTCTTAAGTCCTAAAAAGACGACATGATTTTAATATATAATACAAAGTGTCTGTTTGCCATTCACAAGGAATACGTTAAATGAAAAAACAAAATAAAAACGCTTAATAAAAATATTGAGCGTACAATCATATTTTGTTTTTCGTTCTTTTTAAAGCTTTCCTTCAGTCAATCTGAGATGGCCTTCACCTTAATGCCAGGAATACTTCACTTAGGTTGGCTTTGAGTGGACTGTATAATTGAATGATAATAAAACTCTATTTTATGAATTACATGTAGTGTAGGAGGTGGCCGAAAGAAAACATTTATGATTAGATGGGTTAATAAATTTTTAATGACCGGGCTATGGAAATTGTTGATATAATGAGATGGTTGGTATTGATGTAGATGTTAGTTGTTGCATTAGGTGGACTTACTCCATTCTCTGGCTTCTCTCTCCTTATCTCTTGAATTCCCTCATTTCTTGATCTCTCTCTCTCTCCTCTGTACCGGGGGGGGGGGCACCTCTGAGTCTCTCTACTCCCTTATTTTCATTACTGAAGAAAAAGAGAAAAACAACTGTGTTGATAAAAACATGATGGCTCTCTCTCACCTGTCCAGTTACTTCTCTTGCCACAAGAGGGCTGGAGCAGGTAAGCTTTTGTTGCTGGCCACATGGACACAGCTTGTTTGTGCCTTTCTTGAAGACCCTTAAAACTAACAGCTTAATCTTAAAGAAATGAAAATATAGTTACATAAATAACATTAACAAACTCAACAACATTTAGTATTTTATAAAGAATGCAATTTAAGCCATCCTCAGAAAGCTAATTAATTGTTTCAACTAAATCTAAGGACATAGATGATGGTTACTTTAATTCAATAGTTGTAAGATCACAATGAGTATATTGAAATGAAAAATAGTTCATTATTTTGGGACTAGGCCCCTTTAGATCATAGTTATTTAAATTATACAACATATATTGGCCAAAACAGTGTGGCAAATTAATTGTAAAACTTAATTATAACTTATAATAAAATTTTATATAAATAATTTTAGATACAGAGATAAAAAAAAATTTTAAAACTAACT
>NW_027110003.1:0-1380 GCF_000696795.3 Halyomorpha halys | reverse complement strand
AAAGAAAATACAAATAGAGATGTAAAAAGAAAAAAGAATACAAATCAAATGATGAGACAGAATGCATACCTAGGTATTTTGACGGCAGTCAAAACAAAAATGACCGTTGGTATTGGGAGGAGTGGGGACGGCAGTTGTGCCACAATAACGAAAATAATTTGTAAAGCAAACATTCTATTCTTCTATTTGAGTTTTTTTGACCGCACCCGGACCATATTCCTTTCATCTTTACACACGGTCAATCAATAATCTTCCAGCATAATTTTTTTAGAATTAACTGAGAAAAAAACATTGCACTATAATTAATAATTAAAATATGACATTGTATCTATCCAATCAAAAGAAAACTTAACCAAAACAAGAAACTTTAAGAAAAAAAAAATAATAAAATAAATAAATACAAATACACAAATGGCAAAATTTATAAAACAAATTTACCCAAAATATTATACACTGAACAACAAATACTTAACTCTTTATGTAGCCAACACTCCCATCCATCAACTGCTTGGTAAATGATAACTCTTAATTTGAAGATATTTAACAATAAGCAATAAAAATGTTCATCTAAATCTTTTCATCACTTACGACTTTAACCCTCAGCAATGAACTAGTCTCACTTTAATTTTCCATTTTCTTATAGTTTGCAAGAGGCTGTTAATGTACCTTTGTGAATAAATAATCTAGGTCAATGGAAGTTTCTAATTTTTTTGTTTATTACCCTTTTTTCCTATACTTAGTTAATGTATTTTATATTATTAGTCAAATTCCATATCGGGAAGTTCATCTGAATATTTTGAGTGCCATTCGAAAGAATAATTAAGGAGTATGGAAGAGAGAGAGGTCAACAATTACTGACAAGACATCAATGAGGGAAAATGAGAACAAGTCAAAACCATAGTATTTATATTCATGGTAATGAGTGTTACCAATAATTATATGAGAAGATGGTTGGGAGTGCAGTCAGAGAATAACATAAATAAGTTAAAAAACTTATTAATTAATGCTAACGATTTGGCCAGAATTTCTAACCTTCATCAGTGCTAAGAACGAAAAACAAGATAACAACCGGTGAATAAAAGATAAATAGAAAGATTCAAATAAATAATTTTATAGTATAGATAAAAATAAAGTAATGAAAGAAGTGAGAAATAAGACATAATATAGGTAATTAAATATGTGAGTAAAATAACATAATTAACGAAATAAAAATATAAAGTTATAAAATGCAAAGAAACAAAGAAATATGAATAATTTTTTTAATAATAATAATTTAAAAATTAAAGTGATTGAAAGAAAATATATGTAAGTAAAAAAATAGAAGAATAAATGAACAAAATATTAAGTTAAGACAACAAAGTAATTAGAAAATATGACAAT
>NW_027110002.1:0-1230 GCF_000696795.3 Halyomorpha halys | reverse complement strand
CGTCGTACATAGTTGCTAAGAGCTCTCCAATCAGAGCCTTTTAATAAACTGTGGCATTGATCATTCAAACACTAACCAACTGAGCTCCTTCCAGTTTAGCCCGTCGTACATAGTTACTAAGATCTCTACAATTAGAGCCTTTTTACAAACTGATTGCTTGTTCTAGAGAGCAGGTCTATAATATTTTATTATAATTTCACTATACTTCTGACAGGTTATCAAGGAGTGAATGCTATCTTCCTTTTCTTCGGAGTTACATATGGGCAGTTATCGATACTATCATGGATCCACGGTCTTACACTGAACAATTTTGCTGTAAACCTGAAAACCGACCGCATCCATCGACCAAATCAAAATTATTTAAATATGACTTTTCCGTTTCAACCGCACAGAAGGCTGCGTACAAAGAAAAAACAGATCGGAGACATTTTTCAAGATTAATTTGTTTCTCAGATTCCTTTAGTTTGGCAACATTTAAGTTAATAAGTAATTCACAAAAAATTAAGTTAAAGCTTTATTTTTTTTACAAATTATTCGAAAGAATTAGTCTTTGTTTTTATTGTTCCTTTGGGAGAAGGGATTGTTAAAAACCGATGAATGAGTATTTGTATTTTTGTTGTGCTGTGTGGAGCATTCCCTTGCCTCCTTGATTTAAGCAGCCTTCAGCCGAAGCGGATAAGGTCTGCCTTACCTGAAAGGGTTCTCGAGATAGTTAAGCTCCCGCCGGGCCGAAACGTGGATTAGCTATTTTAAGTTAGTAAAGTGTTATCGATTTACTATTTTAAGACATTTGTAATTAGTTATATTTTGAATATCAAAGTTTATATCAAAGCTACCTAAAATCAGTTGCCCCATAACTCACTTGTTATTTGCACATATATATTTATATTTTTAGTATAGGTATATAAGTTAATACTCACACTGTAATTCAGATATAAGCCACTCACTATTTTTCATTGTCTATCATAGTGTTCAATTTGTAGATTCAATTTATTTATTATAAAAATTAGTATACACTACAATAATCAGACCAATTTGGACATATGGAATTGAGCTCTGGGACTCTACCAAACCATCAAATTCTTCCCGCATCCAATCGTTACAATCCAAAATCCTACGTAAAATCCTTGATGCTCCTTATTACGTCACAAATAAACTCATTCACAAAGACCTTAACATCCCATTCGTTGCAGATTTGACCCAAAACAGATATGCGTCTTTTCATTCCAA
>NW_027110001.1:21489-21796 GCF_000696795.3 Halyomorpha halys | reverse complement strand
AAAAAAAATACGAGCTATTCAATATAGACAATGGTTTCTTATTATCATTTATATTAATTGGTAAAAAAGTACAATAGAGGTATTCATGATGTTGTGTTAAATGTAAAATGTTTTAACATGTTGAATGTTATAAGTATAGGATTGTGACCAGCTAAATTTAAAATCCATGTAATTTTTTAAATACAGGCGAGCTCCTAGTGGATTTTTTAGGCAACTTGGTTTATAACCTTTACGAGATTACATAATCTCTTTTCTCCATCTCACTTGTTCCTTGTTTCATCTTCAGGTTTTTGTACTGTACATAGCT
>NW_027110001.1:17881-18949 GCF_000696795.3 Halyomorpha halys | reverse complement strand
ATGGAAGGATTGATATCTGGTTCGGGCTAGATCGGTTGCATATAGAACATTAAGGTCTTTATGTATGATTTTATTTGTGACAAAGTAAGGAGCATTGAGGATTTTACGAAGGATTTCGGCTTGATTGGATACGATACGAGAGGAATTCGAAGTTTTATTAGAGCCCCAAAGCTCAACTCCGTCCAATATTATGGTAATGTAGATGTCTTTTGTAATGTGTTGGAAGTTTAGACCGTTTGTCTAGTAAATGCTGTAATAGTCGGAATCGACGTGCAGTTTCCTGCCTTTTCAGTCTTTTAGTATAGAATTTTGTGCAGCCTAATTTAAAGTCCATATGATACGCCAAATGCAGAGGAGCTCCTAGTGGATTTTCTAGGCAACTTGTTTTGTAACCTTGTAATCTTTACGAGATACCAACATCTCCACCAGCTTCTTTCCTCCACCTCACTTGTCCCTTGTTTTATCTTTTTTTCCCATTACTTTATTAGAATTTAAAAATGTCAAGAACAAAAATAACTCAAACTGAACACGAACTACAAGCGACTAACTTATCAAAGCGACAAAAGGCAAGATGTGCTCACGTGGTCTGTTGCGTGACGTCATTCTCCATTAAGCAGACTAATAAACAGACTATCAAACATATTACATTTTCTATTGTTTAACATGCTAAAAGAAGGAAATATTTCTCCAATTAACACACTTCAAACATGCCAAACTAAAGATCACAAATACACCTATAATAACCCATGTCTTCATCCCAAGAAAAAAATTAATTTACTGAGAGGTAATGTATTTCTTAAGCAATTCTCATCAAGGGTGTACCCAGGATCAAAACTAAAGGGGGGCAAGCCGTAGTCGATCAGGTTGTGACATTCCAACGCGGAACAGTAGAATGAAACCAAAATTTTAAGAAAATTATATAAAATTGTGTAATTGGTTTATTAGTTATTACTAGGGATAGGATTTTATGTGCTAAAAAATCTGAAATATGTACATAAATATGTGCTAATAAATTGTCAAATATTTAAAAAAATATGTATTTATAAATTGTGTATTATTCAACAATAT
>NW_027110001.1:14796-16139 GCF_000696795.3 Halyomorpha halys | reverse complement strand
TGCATTGTGATTCACTTTTATCGACTGTTATTTGTTTGCTTATTATATATTTGTTATCAAACTTTTCAGTTAACACTTTCTGAGATATTTACTTACTTATTGAAATTTACAACTTTCTTAAATTCATTTCTTTTTTTTTATCCATTAGAAGTCAATGGTTTATTTTGTTAAATTCATAAATGTCATATGTATATATGTATATAGTTGACCGTATAAAGAATTAGTTAATGAAATTAGGAAAGAACATTGTTATAAATTGCAGGAAAAGCCTCTAGAGTGCATTTAGGCAAAAGACGTTGATATAAAATATATATACACCTCATTATAAATTTATTTATCTATTTCATTTTTATAAATTTGATTAGAATACAGAAATAAAAATTGTGCTAGGTAATGAATAACAAACAAAAGACGGTGGTGCAGTCAAAAAGGAACAACAAAATAGTTAACACCTGTTTATTTGCCAACGTTTTGTCCCACTTTCCAAGGCTTCATCTGGGCTAAAAAAGATACAAAAAACTAAAAATATCTTGGCAAGATAAATTAATGAGATACAAAGGAGTAAACTGAGGTGGGGTTAAAAATTATGTAAACATAGTTGAAAAAATATATTGAGAAAATAAACACAAAGATATAAAAATAAAATGTATATAAAAGTTTTCTATTTCCAAGATTATCAAGTGTTTCATTATGTGATTATCAAATTTAGTTATTGTATTTTTTTTTTGTGCAGTTGTAAATTGTTTTTATTATTTAATACCAGATAGGCCTGGTGGGCCTTACATGGTTAATGTAAGACGTACAATTTTTTTTTTTTTTTTCTCATACAAAAGACACCCCTATATACAATATACACTGTTATAAATACAACAAAAAAATAAGATATAATAATGATAAAAAATGTTTTTTAAAAATAATAAATCTTAATAAAAGTAAAGTTAATAACAGAAACAATGACATTTATGTATAAGAAGATGGTCAGGGTTGCGGTAAAAAAAAAAAAAAAATAGTTTTTAACTATTTAATATCCGATATTCAAAAAAATTATTGTTAACCAACGTTTCGCCCCACTTTGAAGGGCTTCATCAGGGCTGATCAAAGCGACAGGTTAAACAGAACAATCTGTTTAACCTATCTTTTTAGGCCTGTTTAACTTATCGCTTTGAACAGCCCTGATGAAGCCCTTCAAAGTGGGGCGAAACGTAGGACATTAAATAGTTAAAAACTATTATTATTATTTTTTTTTTTTTACCGCCACCCTGACCATCTTCTTAACATAAATGTTATTGTTTCTGTTATTAACTTTACTTTTATTAAGATTTATTATTTTTTAAATATTTTTT
>NW_027110001.1:9330-9691 GCF_000696795.3 Halyomorpha halys | reverse complement strand
TTTGTATCTTTTTTAGCCCAGATGAAGCCTTGGAAAGTGGGACAAAACGTTGGCAAATAAACAGGTGTTAACTATTTTGTTGTTCCTTTTTGACTAATCAAATTTATAAAAATGAAATAGATAAATAAATTTATAATGATGTGTATATATATTTTATATCTACGATTTTTTGACGTTTAGATTTCTGTTTATGTAACCTATTTTGCCTACCTGCACTCTAGAGGCTTTTCCTGCAATTTATAACAATGTTCTTTCCTAATTTCTTAAACTAATTCTTTATAGATTCTTTCCACTGTATCATTTATTTGTTGCTCACATTTATATATATATAAATAATAATGTAATCAATCTACTACTGTCT
>NW_027110001.1:7446-7786 GCF_000696795.3 Halyomorpha halys | reverse complement strand
TTTTTAAATTGCATGAAAATAGTAGTATGAAGTAAATTGTTGGAAGATAGTCTGGGTGGTGGTCAATTAAGTTATCAAAATAGTAAAATAAAACTATTTATTGTTAACCAACGGATAACAACTCCAATAAAAGTACAAAAATAGTAGAAAAAGTTATTTATTTAACCGACGTTTCGTGTTAGCTACAGTTGTCATTCTTGTTTTCATCCAGACAGGCCTGCAATGTGGGGCGAAACGTAGATTAACAATAAATACTTTTTTCTGTTATTACCTTTATTGAGATAATCAGACCAATTTGGACATATGGAATTGAGCTCTGGGGCTCTACCAAACCATCAAA
>NW_027110001.1:7044-7396 GCF_000696795.3 Halyomorpha halys | reverse complement strand
GTTCTTCGATGTTTATCTCTTGTCTATATCTGTCTTAACCTATAGGTTTTCTTACACGCACTTATAATATATATACGAGGAGAAGATAGTTGGGGGTGCGGTCAAAATAAAACAAATAAGTTTATGTAACTTATTTAATTGTACCAACGTTTCGGCTAGAGTTTTTAGCCTTCATCAGGGCTAAGAACAGAACAAGATAACAACCACAGTAAGTATAGAAAATATAAACAGAATGGCATAAAGTAAATAATTTTATAAAATGAAATAAATAAAATAAAGTGATGAGAGAAGTGGAAAATTAAATGTATTCATAGGTAATTGAATTAATAAGTTAAAATAATATAATTAAGGA
>NW_027110001.1:0-322 GCF_000696795.3 Halyomorpha halys | reverse complement strand
AGATAATCAGACCAATTTGGACATATGGAATTGAGCTCTGGGGCTCTACCAAACCATCAAACTCCTCCCGCATCCAATCGTTACAATCCAAAATCCTACGTAAAATCCTTGATGCTCCTTATTACGTTACGAATAAACTCATTCATAAAGACCTTAACATCCCATTCGTTGCAGATTTAGCCCAAAATAGATATGCGTCTTTTCATTCCAAACTCCTTAACCATCCTAACCGATTAATTCTTAATCTTTCATCTTTAACAATCCCTGATAATCCTCCGAGGCGTCTGAAAAGAAGATGGCCACGGAACCTTCTAATTTTTTT
>NW_027110000.1:0-5825 GCF_000696795.3 Halyomorpha halys | reverse complement strand
CATGAAATCAAGATAAATTAATTAAGGTAGGAGCAAAAATTTATATAAAAAATTTATTTTATTTTTACTTTATAAAAAATTTATATAAAAGCGAAGAACTTAAATTAAAGAAAATTAAAATAAAATGTACCGTGAAAAGTATAAAGAAACAAAAAATATTAGGCAATTAATGAAAACGGAAAAAATAATGGATGAAAAAGTAGATGAAAGAGAAATATAAACAGTACACACTAAAAGATGGAAAATAAATAAAATAAGAATAAAGAATTGTTATTATAATGAAATAAGACGAAGATATGTATTTTATATAATGAAAAATTCATTTTTGCCGGACAATATGTAATTACAATAATTACCATAACAATGATAAATTACTTTGATTTTTTTTTTCGTTATAATTAAAATAATTTTAACTCACCTTTTTTATTTTGTTAATTTTTAGATGTTTTAGCTAATTTTTCTATTATTAGTTCATTTTTCTATATAATTAGAGCATGCTGCTATATTTAACATTAAAGATAAAAAAGTTAATGATAGAAAGTAAAATTTTTTGTAGAATTTAAGATAATGCTAAAAAAAAAATGTATGTGACTTACTACAACGAGAAAATAGAGTAATATATGAAGAGGTGTAGATAGTTGACCGTAGATTAATGCTTGGAGAAGTTTGTCGGGGGGGTGCGGTCAGCAAAGAACAACATAAATAAACAAATATGGTTTTGTTTATTTATGTTGGTCTTTGCTGACCGCACCCCCCGACAAACTTCTCCAAGTAGTAGGGGTATTCATGATCTATGTTAAAGCGTGTTAAATGGAAAAACTCGTGTTAAATCGAAAAAAATTGCCTTCTTTTGCCGTGGTAAAACGAAATAACATTTAACATGGCTGAGAGTCTGTTACTTGGTCAGTTAAATCGAGAATGACGTCACACAATAGACCAGTTGAGATCGCCGCCATATTAGTTGTGACTTTCAATACAGTTGTCAATTAGCTCATCTTCATTCTTTTCTTCACAAGTTTGAAGATCAATAAGACACTCATAAGCTAAACTTTCACACAAATTCCACTTTTCACTCACTCTAGGCATGTTTTAATTAATTACTTAAATCAAAACTGAAGTAAACAATAACATGAGGGTCTGGAAGGAAGGTTATAAACATAAAAGCTTATACAACAAGTTGCTGAGAAAATCCGCTAGGGACTCTTATGCATTTAACGTTTAACATGACTTCAAATAGGGCTGCTCACAATCCTATAGTTATAACATTTAACATGGAAAAACATATAACATTTAACACAACATCATGAATACCCCTAATATATGAAATGGCCGAAAGTTCACGCCGTTTTTCAATTTCAGGCGCTTTTTAAATATTTAGCTATCTTGAAGTCTCCTCTTCCCGATTCAAGCAAACATTTCAAAAGTGATGCAGGACCGCTCCCTAGGGTCCGGGTGAAAAGGAAGTCTTTTTTTGTGGTATGATCTATTGTGAGATTGTGACATGAAGGGTATTTTTCCCTTTCATTCTACCTTTTCTATCCTTTCCCACCTTAATTTTAATTTTTTTTATTTATATTTTCTCTTTCAACCTTGTGGCATTAAAAGAATAATTGATACAAATATAAAGAAAATCCTTTCTTTTAGTAACTTCTAACTATGAAATTTATCTATCTTGTAAAAACGTTCTTACGTTAGTATACACAATAGTACTTTCATTGAGTTTTATTGTAAATATGTTGCAAATAAAAAGTTAGTGTGTTTTTAAAATAAGCTACGATTTCTTACAAGAGTAGTTGTATTGTCTTAATTTGATTCAGAGCTAGTTAAACCTAAATGGACAATGCCCGAGAAACCAGATCCTGCTAAAGGTGAATGCACTCTGAGGTATCTTTCAGGTCTAGTTTCTCACAGGAACTATTTATAATTTCCGGGGCAGTCAAAATCAATTAATATAGTGCTATTGTGTTAGAATATATAGCATCGAACAACAATCGTTTTTGGGTCATGGTTACAAAAACCTACAGAAAACAATAGGAGAGTAGAAGAATAACTTCCTATTAAATGAAATCCAATTAAATTTATTTTAATTAATTGTTCGTTATTACTGAATTTATATTGATTTAGAAATTAAGAATTTTTTTTTGCCTTATTACAGATAATTTGACAAATTTAAATATAGCCGTATATAAAAAATACAATTTAAATGAAAGAAATTAGAGGGGAAACAAAAAATATGAAAAAATAGATAACATTGAAATTTTCAATGAAAATGTGGGAAATATCGAATTAATCTGGAAAAATTAGCTAAAAACCATTAAGTTTGATATAATTAGAATTTCTAGAGTTTGAAACAGTTTTTTTAAATTACATTGCTATGAAATAGATTATAAATATTTTTTAATAATTTTTTTTTTCTGTTTATGAATTTATATTTGAAGGTTCTGATGATAATGCAGATGAAGTTATGTATGGCGAATGTTTTGGGTTTAACTGGAACGTCTTACAAGTTCAGATTTAACGACTTTTGTATTTGCTCATCGAAGCATGAATAATTATTGTTAGCATGAAGGAATATTACAGAGTCTTGGTAACTGTTGTAACGCACTTTTCCTTGTTGTTTCCTTCATTGTTGAAACATTCATTTCCAGGAAATTTTGTAGAGAAGAATTCCTTTACAAGCTCATCCACAAGCGCGTTTTTTGTTCACCCTCTGTCTGGTAATTTCTGACATAGAGGTGGTTATCTACAGGTAAACGACTTATCCTAACTATGATAGCAGGGTCAAGTTTTTATTCCGTGGAACAGCCTGAAACAAGATGTCAACTCTTCCGAACCTGCGCTACTGAAGTTGTGAGGTTGCTAAGGTGATGCCTCATCTCCCTCTGTTACAAAAGCCCTATCATGTAATGTCCATGATTCACAACACGGGCAAAACATTATTCAAAGAGGTTATTATACTGAAAATATCTTATAAACGCTATTTAGAGTGATCGGTATTAACAAAATGTTTAAGAAGAGGCCAAATTTCAAAACTCTCTGGAACCGAAAAGTTGGGAAATCAGGTCAAAATTGTAGAGAAATTTCAGATTTAATTCCCTCCCCCCTTCACTAAGTTGTTTTAGTTATGCCTCTCAATGATTCACTTCGAATGTCCAATAATAAATGATATTTATGTTTTTTGGATAAAGACATAAGAGTTAAAAGCCAGAGATTCGTGTGTTAGAACAAATGTTTTCATGAAATTTCATTTCAAATTTCAACAAATTTCATCATGAAAAAAACAAATGTGTTTGTAATTGTAATTATATATAAATAAAGAGGATTTGAAAATAAAAATAAAAATAAAAAATGGATAAAGACAATTTTAGAAGTCATTTTACCCTGCTAGCATCGTTGGTAAACTGGATTGTTCAACGAAATCCACTTCTCTCATATTTTTACAAATAGGTTTTATCATTTCGATTTAAAAGAGATTCATTCCCTGAATGTGAAATATTTGCCCCCGATAAAGAGACTATCTCGGTTATCTCTTGGATTACTTTTGATTAAATCTGTTTATTTGGCTATGTTTTAAAAGCTATTCCTGGGCCTTCCAATGAAAAATTTTGATTTCAATGAATCAATAAATACTCCAGTTCATTCATATATCGGAAAAGTTTTCTCACTAAAACTTATAGTTTTCCGAAACTAATAATAAATATTCCATTTATGAAATAACTCAATATTTCTTTCTAACCAAACTAAACGTGTTACATTATTTAGGTATTATACATATCGTCGCACAAATGATATTAAATTTAAACCAAAAATTCAAATTCTGATATTGAATATAAATTAGCGAAGGTTTATTTTTATGCGCATTGAACTTAAAGAAATGCGATATTTGCCACCATGAAAACTTCTTTATTAATAGGTTCAATGTTTAATCCTGCCTGTTAATTACTTCATTATCACTTATCAAATTTCAATTTTATTTTGTTTCATTGATGTCATTTACCTCTTATAAATTATACTATTAAGGATAGCTAACCTCTAGGCAAGTTTAATAAAATAATTTTTTTTTATTTATTTATTTATTTTTTTTTTATTTAGAAAAATTCATCCTTTCTTTCAAGAGTTCTACTACTGGGTAGTTTCTCTACATCCTGTATCATATCATTATGTCATTATGATCAAATTTACTTGTATTTTTTTATACAGTTGTAAATATCAATAAATAAATTTAAAAAAAAAATCCTTTCTTTCAATCCCTACGTGGTCTAATGTGCCTTTTTTTTTTTTTAAATTAAGACAAATTACTTTAACACAAAAAAAGAATGATATACAATCTTGCAACTTCGGCGAACATTGTATTTTTTATTCTAATTTCAAATGTTCACGTGAAGAAGAAATACATGCGTTTCCACCCTCAAGACATGAGCAGGACGGAATTGTAGAAATAGATCCACGTAAATTTCAGTGAGTATGAGAAAGGTTTTTTCCAAATAATGAGAAATCAGCAAATTGTAAATTATTTCGAGAATTTTTTTTTTTTTCTTGACGGCCCAAGTCTCCCGTTGGGGAAAAATATTATGGAAATTACTAATCATACGAAGATAATAATCATAAACTACTTATTGCCCGTGTTATAATCCCCTAAAGTTGTTTATACTTATTTTCAAGATTATCAGCATAAACAACTTTATCAGGCCTTAATCGATCTTTAATTTGGGTGAAAATAGACATCGGTTCGTCTAATAGTTCAGTGGTATTAACCACATTAAATTCACAAAATGTTCATTTCTAAAAGAAAACATTCGTATTTTGAAAATCTGCATCTCAGGAACCATTAGACCTATAAATGTGAATTAGTTTAATAGATGCAAGTTAAACGACACTAAAGTAGTTTGTAAAGATTATCTTCGTTGAAGTAGCAGTTTTCATAATATTTACTGAAATAAATTAACAAAAAGTTGATTTCTCTTGGTTCAGGATGAAATTGCTTATAAATTTAAACTACATCTCGGTAACTATTGAACCTAAAGAAATTTATTAGAGCTCACATTAAAGGTTTTAATGACGAACTTCGTAGAAATAGTAGTTTCCATGATATTTTCCAAAATAAATGCACGAAATGGTCATTTTTCGGTTTGTGGACGATAAGTTTAGTTTTTGAAAATCCGTATCGCACAAATTATTGAAGGTGAACAGTTCTGTTTGGGGTCAAATTGAAGCTACTTAAACAGACTATAAGTTAGTTTTCATGATATCCTCCAAAATAAATTTTAAATTTTCTGCCGATAATATAGGTGATAGGGTTTCCTTTCCTAGATTTTCCTATAATTAAATAGATGAAAACTACAGCTACTCTCATCAGTATTCAGCAGACTTGCCTTGTTGCACTTTAACCTTCGTGATGAAATTGAATTTTCCTTTCCTTCCGATTTTAATTGACCATTTCGACGAAAGATATAGAGTGAAATTATTTAACTATGGTACCGGTGTGCAGACAGTTGTAAACATTATTAAAATCATAACCATAACTAATTGTGAAAACTCCTAACTCATTTTCAAATATCCGTAGGCTTATTTACTTTTTAATTATGACCGATAGTTGGCCGTGGATGATGAACGAGGAGAAGATGGTTGGGGATGCGGTCAATGATACAACACAAATAAGTTGGATTAACCTATTTTTAATGTGCCAATGTTTCGGCTAGAGTTTCTAGCCTTCTTCAGGGCTAAAAACAGAACAAGATAACAACCACAGTAAGTATAGAAAAATAAAAAAGTAAGTATAAACAGAATAATTTTACACATAAAATGAATAATTTTACAAAATAGAA
>NW_027109999.1:5518-6111 GCF_000696795.3 Halyomorpha halys | reverse complement strand
TAATTCAATAACTGGACAAAATATATATATCTACATATATATTTAGTATAAATATTCATGCCGTTTTTCAATTTCAGGCGCTTTTTAAATATTGCTCGATTTAAATATCCTAAAGTCTCCCCTTCCCGGTTTTAGGCTAATATTTCAAAATTGATATAGGACAGTCGCTCCCCGGGGGTTTTAGTGGGGCGGGTCCGGCGGGAAAGTATTGCATTTTTTTTTGTTATGATCTGCTCTTGTGGGATTGTGACACGTCTTACATCGACCAACCTACTCACTATAATTGATTGTTTAAAAAGTAAGATAAGTAAGGCTACCATGGAGGGCGGGAGAGGAGGGTTTCAGGCCGTTTTCATTTTCAGGCGCTTTTTAAATATTGCTCGATTTAAATATCTTAGTCTTCTCTTCCCGTTTTAAGCTAATATTTCAAATGTGATATAGGACTGTAGCTTCCCGGGGGTCTTAGCGGGGCGGGGTTGAGCTGAGTCCGCTAAAGGCGGGGGTTACAATAGCGGTTTTAATGATGTTATGTTAAATTTAAAATGTTTTAAATGCAATAAGTATAGGATTATGAGCAGCTATTTAAAGTCATG
>NW_027109999.1:0-1052 GCF_000696795.3 Halyomorpha halys | reverse complement strand
AACAGCAAAGTATGGTCGTAGATAATCGCAGCCATAAGAAGACAGTGTGCGAAGTGTCGTACGACTGTAGCTGGTGGCTGCTAAGAGACCTCAAAGCCGACTGCTATATACAATAATTAGAGAAGCAGCCATTTTGAGAAGCAGTATTTTTCGTAAATGAGCTTGTTTACAATATATCATTACATTGCTTTAATTACGACACATTAAATTAAATAATAGATTGATTCTTTATTGTTAAATGTATTTTTAAAAAAATAAAAAATTGTACAATCTTCAATATCATTAATAGAAAAGAAATAAAATTTAAACGGTTGGATTCCTCTAGATTATTACCAGTGATGCGGCGAGAGGGATGCGCTGGGATCTCTTGAGCTCTGCTTTACCCCTCACACGTGGGGGATAGAGTGGGCTCAGGAATCCTCAGGTCGATTGTGTAAATATTGTATATATTATTTTATCATTATGTTATTTGATTTATTTATTTTTCATACAGATAGTTTGATTATGTTCATCTTGTCTATTCTTTAGTTTGTATATATTTTAAGAGAATTTTTTATTTTATTTTTTTTATTTAATTTTATTTTTTATTTATTTATTTATTTTTTTTATTTTAGTATGTATGAGATCATTCATCAATATTACCTATTGGCCCCAACTGGGTGGCAGATTGTAATATCTATCAAAAAAAAAAAAAAAAAAGATTCCTCTAGAAAATATTTAACAGAAGAACATAAATCTATTAAAATAAAAATTAAAAATCGATAAATCTATATATTCGATTACTCGATAAGAGCAACACAGAATTAATTTAGCGAGGCAGCAATAGCGAAAGCGTCCTATATCCGTGCCATTTATATTAGCCACAGGACAAAACATTTCCTGCGGGCAATACTTCCATTTTAATGAGATGACGTTGCATCTTTATGAAACTCTAGTCATGTATCTTTATGCAAGCAAAGTCGTCAGATTAATAAACTAAATTTATATACACGATCCCTTCGTCGTAAATCTACCGACTGCTCTATAGTCTCCTTTAATAATGTTGATCTTAC
>NW_027109998.1:6344-12339 GCF_000696795.3 Halyomorpha halys | reverse complement strand
AATTTTATCTTTGTAAATGGTTTCTATCTTTGAAACATAATTAAATGAAATTGTTAGGAATTATATAATAAGGTTGTCTATCTCAGTACTGTTTCAGGGATGTGCTGTCATTCCCATGGTTGTGACCCAGTTTAATTATACAACCTGTATTCCACACATTGAAAGTAGTTAAAGGCATAGTTCTGTCTCTAAATTGAATATAATTAATTTAAAGGTAATTACTAAAACCCATAGAATGATTTTTTAAAATCATTTTGTACCTATGCTGGATTTTGGCATTTTCACCCACCGGCACACCACCACTTATTAGTACGGTAGAAAGCTATGTAGTCCCACCGAAATTTTAGCCAATTACCCTCCACCATTTTCTTTAGACGGGGGCTATCTGGGAAGAGATTGACTCATATTTTTTATCGATATGCGCAATGTACATACGAATAAATTCCATGATCAGCCTATCCACTGTGACTTTTCTTTGTCATCTTAAATCTCGCATCAGTTCCTTTTTTTGTTATTAAATATAAAAGTTTCGATTTTTTTCTCTGTATATCTTTATAAAAATTAACTATAAGATAGGTTTATCTTTTTATTTGTTTGTATTTTTTTCTTTGTTCAATATTTAATTTTCAAACAAAGGATAACATCCTACAAATTTCGTACATAGATTCTAATATTTTTATTTATGCTTGAATTGTATTGTTTTTGTAAATATTTAATAATAAATTCACTATGTTAGCAACTGGAAAGCTTATTTTATTTTTTTTTTTGTACCCTTTTGGGTCTTCGGGGGTTCTCAATACACAGGTCCTTATGGAATTAATAAAAAATCAAACAAGCTTTAATATTTTATATTTATCAATTATTTCTTTCTGCCAGCAATGCGAGATGTTTAATTGTTTATAAGAAAAAAAAATGAACGTTGCCTCTGTGCTTAATCTTTAGATACAAGCGAAACCTTTTTTTTGTTTAAAGTCGGCATTTAAGTCCTGTCAGGCTATTTGGGAATAAAACCTAGGTGTTATCAAAAATCACATTATTGTTGACTGATATGAAGAGTCCAATAAAAATCTTCCATCTACGGCCTGAATTTTAATCAAATTATATTTTTCAATAATTCCGCTGGCTTACGCAGTCAATATAGTCATTACGGGGGTCACTGAGATCATTGAAGGAAGAATTCTTATGGCCGGAAGAAGAATTACGGAGAATGGGACTTGAGAAAAAACTGAATTCAAAGTATTGAGGAAAAATAAATACAGGCATTCATATCTTGTATTTGCCTATCTTGAGTCGAAAACAAATGAGATGAGAGAATAATTTTGTGAAGTAGGGCCGACAATAGAAACTTTTGAAGATTAGGTTCATAACCGAAAATTGGATTTACAAGACGCTAATTCGACCAGTTGCCACAATGTGTCCTCGGGAAGTAATTACCATAACGAATGCGCAGGAAGAGGGAATTCCTATTACGAATATTAGCTTCTGGTATAGATGATGGTATTCCGCGTAATATATAATCCATTTGCAAGATTGCTAGTTACAAAAGTGAAATGAGATTAAAAGAGTTGAGGGGAGCGAAGAAATTGAATTTAAGCAAATCCTAAGCAGCTATATTCAAAGAAAAGTGTGAGGAAAGATGACGAGGCATTGGAACGGACAATATTTAGACTAGAGGATTCTACAGCCAAAAAATTACTAATGAGCTGCTCTTCAGTAATTCAAGGATTGTTTCAAGCTTAGAAAGGGCCGTCTGTAGCTCAGAGAGTTGAGGCGTAGGTCTTTTTAACCTAGAAGCTTTAGCGGCGCCGGTTTTTAATCGGCCTGGTGGTTAACTTCTATTTCTGTAGCGGTCCCATAAAATAAAAACTTGGTCCTTACCAGGGTGTTAGAATAGAATGGTGCTTGTAGATAACTCCTTCCCCACCCGAACTCAAATCCTTATGTAGGTATCTATAAAGTTTTATCATGCATCATTTTTATTATCTTATTATCATTATTATGTTTTTACTTTTACTCAACTATATGTATATCCTATGGGTGCGTGCGTATTTGTGAAAAAATGCATGGGGAAATATTTGGGCTCGAAAAGTTCGAACCCAAGTAATTAAAGGAACATACACAATGTTTTTAAAATAAAAATTATGTTTATTAAATATACATTAAAATAAAATAAAAAGAATAATATTCATTATATATATTTAGTTTTTAGTTTTTTATTAAATAATAATGATTGAAGCTGCCATGGTAGTTTGTATTTGTTAATAATAATTAAGGGCAAAAAGTATTAGTTAGTACCATATCTGGAGGCTAACCGAAGAAAAAATACATCAAATAAAATTAATAATATATGATTAATATCGAGATATTTAATATGTTTCCCTTTTTCTTTTCTGGTTTTTGTTTAGCGTTTAAATCGTGCTAATGGTTCCTCTCCTTTAAAATTCATGGCCAAAAGCTAGTTAAAAAAAGGATTGGTAAAACAGAGAACAGGGAAGGAATAAGTGCTTCCATGTCACGTCTTGGAGCAGTTCGTCGAGCTGACAGAAAACCTTCAACGGTTCAATAGCAGTCCAACTAACTTCACAGCTTTCACACCGGCTTAGTAGAGGCCTAGATCTCCAACAGACAGGAAGAACTCTTCCAACACGAATCTCAGCAGATAAACTAAATCTAGTACGGTGGGAATATGAATAGCCTTCATGTATTTATGTATATATATAATTTCAGATTATATATAGATTATAATTTTAGATAGTATAATTAAATATTATGAAGAGAGTTATACTCAAAATACCTTAGAGGTTCAGGAGACCAGAGGTACTTTTGTATCTCATCTATACATCGCAAAGGAATTAAATATACTGGGAGTAAAACAGTAGTAAAGATCTTGGATGAGATCCGATCGATATGTAATAAAGGAAGGAAATTCTAAAGATTGCTCCTCCGACCTGATTATTTCTGACATACGGGGGAGGGGGTGTTATCCTAAATGTAATCAGCCGATTCTAACCAGAGTGAGAGGGTTGAGTTTTATTCTCTTAGGCCGCCACGAATATAAAAATTAACCCTCTCCCAGCCAGAATTCAAGCCTTTTCCTGAGCTGACGCCTCCATTTACTTAGCCACAAATGGTCTGTCCCTATCATCACAGACGTATTCGGAAAGAACTAAAAAACGACACTCAAAAACAAATAAAAAGACTCGTTTCTTCGCGTTTCCAAGATTGAATATCATGAATCCCATAAGTTTAATTGTAAGATCGAGTTTATGGATGTACTATCCTTTTGGTAATCTTTTATCAACTAATAAATGCTAACAGGGCCGGTTGGATTTATAATGTAACTTTTTACTATTTTTATGAATTGTTTTTTACGTATAAATATTTATATTAAAAAACATTATTCATTACACATTAAACGGTAATATGAAGGATAGATATTATGACGAATATACATCCTCATTAGTATTAGGAGATTTTCAATATTATTAATTCTCTCATACACAAAAAGTTCTTTACCACCAATTTCACATGTAACCCAAGAGAGCGAAAATTTCAAACTATAAGTTGTTATTTTTCTGTTGTTAAGAAAATTCATATTTTAGTGTAATATCTACATTGTTCGTATCAAGAATATAAAAATTTAAATTAATATAACAATACTATGTACACATGGTAGACTGATTATGGGGATGGGAGACGCTCCGATTTTCCATTCCTTAAAATCATTTTTTTTTTCCTACCTCCTAAATTTTATTTAAAATATGAACAAAATATATAAAATACTTATATATAAAATCTTTTTTTTTGTTTTTAAGTACTTTTTATTTATTGATAGATATTACAATCTGCCACACACTTGTGGGCAATAGGTAATAATGATGAACAATCACATTCACACTAAGACAGAATAAAATAAATAAATAATGAAAAATAAAATAAAATAATCTCTCTTAAAATATATACAAACACAAGAATAAACAAAATGAACATAATCAAACTATGTGTATGAAAAAATAAATAAATAAAATAACATAATGATAAAAACATATAATCTGAATATACATACAACCGATTTGGCCCTTCTTTTGCCACATGCTAAGGGTTTGGGCTCGGTCCACTGAAGGCGAGGGTAACAATATTGGCCCAGAAGCCGCTTTCCGGGTGTACAAGAATGGGGAGGGACCAAACCACTGGGGCAAAGTTAGACTGCTTTCTCTATTTATATCATTTAGTAATTATAATTTAATTTTAGTAATGTAAATTTGTTAATTATTTCAAATAAACAAAATTAAAAATACTTTGAAAGAAAATTTTTTGGAAATTTTCATTTGACCTCTATAATTCTATTTCAATGAGGACAAGACCTAGCTTATATTAAATATCACTTGACTGCACTTTGATTTATCGAGTTTAATCAAAATCGTTAGAACCGTTTTTGAGAAAATCGGAAATAAAGTGTAAAAAATCTGTTCATTTTTAGTTGTAAAGTATGTAAGTATGTAAAGTGGCAATTCCGGTTGTTAAGAAAACACAGACCATTTTTCGAGACTTGGTCATTTGGACTCAAGAAAGGTGTTCTTTCGTCGAAAACTCGAATTAAAACTTTCGCACAATACGCCCCCTTACCATACATTCTATGTATAGGTTAGTGAAAGTAAATATCTTGTAGGATAAACTATTTATTGCTGAATGATCATCCAAATCGTGGTAAAGTATAGTCCATATGGATATTAGTAGAATTAATCATTAATTATGATATTGTTGCTGTATGATATTAAGCAACCTCTGCTAGCTTCTAAGCGCCATATATTTTAACAATTTCTATGTTCTAAGACCACTATATAACGGGGTTTTGTAGGACTATGTATAGGGATGAATAATTTGCAAAGTCGATTTTGTTATATAAGGCAGTACTTAACTGATTGTGAAAATTGAATACGCTATGTTTCCCCGCGTCAGGGGCTAAATGATGTGTACCTTGGGTCTTTAGGGGTCCGGCGAGATTTATGAAATGTTTGCACAGGGAGGGGGGAGCCTCCCTTACCATCTTAATCCCACTCTCCTTAAACTCCAACCATGCCTCTGTATTTTAGCTTTTTTTTCCTCAACATTTTTTAACAAAATTATTTATTTTTATTTATTTATTTTTTTTTAATTTTTATATTGTTCACTATAAATAAACTGAAATGCGATCCAATATATAAATTATAACGTCATTGACGGCGAATGGGGAAGGATAAAGAAATTAATATAACGCACTAACAGGATTGGCAGCGCATGTGTGATCATCAATCTCAATGAAACTTATATAGGTCGGAAAATATTAAACAGGTGTCTGAGAGTTCTTGCTAATGCGTGGTAGGAGACAAGAAAAAAATTTTTAATGCTATAGTATGCCGCCTTTATTGTTGTTTTTCTACAATGGATTGGGTTGATGCACTAGATTTGTGGTATCACATATTATATTATCAATAATAAAAATGTATGGAGAAGGAACTCAAAACAATTATGAGTTGCTGCTAAACTGTGTTGAGTTGCTAATACACAGTTTACTGATTAGTCCAATAGAGAATACCAAAAGAGGTAAGAGAGAATTAGTTACGAATTGTTGAAGAAATATTTTTTTTAATTACCTCTTCGACTCATAGAGTTGACAATACAATACCCCTAAGGACTAATATAAATCATGATTTAGAATTCCAAATGAGTCCAGGACAATGCTTTGAAAATGGTTCCTCTCAACACCTATGGTTTATAAAAAAATTAAATATTATTTTAAAACCATAGAACTTCTCAGACCAATTTGGACTTATGGTGCACAAATTTACGGATATGCCAAAAAAACTAACTTACTGAAACTGCAACAGTTTCAATCAAAATTACTAAGACTGATCAGTAGCGCTCCCCCCTACATCAGTAACAAGAACTTACACAAAGACTTACGAACTCCCTACGTACAAACAACCATTAAATCATTATATAAACGGTTTCACGA
>NW_027109998.1:0-489 GCF_000696795.3 Halyomorpha halys | reverse complement strand
TTATATAATTTTTAATTTTCTGAAGAAATTATCTGACTTTTACGGATGAAATTAAAAAGTAAAAATACATTAGTCTAACTATTCTCATATAATTTTTGTATATATTACAAGTAACACAATAAAAACGTGAGGATTTTTTCGGAAGAGAAAAAATTTACGAAAACTTTCCTAAAAAATTTAATTAAATGGATCGTTTATTTTTCTAAAATTCTATTATTTATAACTATTTAATTTACCTTTTGATTATATTTAATTTTTTTTAAATAAATATATTTTGGACCCCTCCTCAGCTTCCAGAGTGCCCACAATAAACATCTACAATGTAATTTTGTCAATGCCTTGGTAATAGAAGGAGTGGGACTTAGGAATCTTAAACATTGAAGAAATAAATATGTATAAGTTATGAACAGAGCATAGGTATTATGAGTCTTAATACCTAAACTCCCCATGTAAACAAGCCAGAATGTATATATAGAGGATTACAAAGCA